>NC_134483.1:192167797-192407797 GCF_040206685.1 Ascaphus truei | reverse complement strand
TACTATGTCTTGGGAGACTTTTTTTTGTCATTTGCCGTCAGTATCTCATTTTGTTCAGGCTTAGTCAAGATAAGAAAGGACTTAAAGCTGCAGAACAAGCAATATCCTAT
This sequence comes from Ascaphus truei, assembly GCF_040206685.1. Taxonomy (NCBI): domain Eukaryota; kingdom Metazoa; phylum Chordata; class Amphibia; order Anura; family Ascaphidae; genus Ascaphus; species Ascaphus truei. The sequence continues at coordinate 192,407,687 of NC_134483.1, read as the reverse complement.
GTGTGTTTTTTTAAATAAATCAGTTCTGTGCTATGAGGAAATATAATCGGCACCTGATATTAAAGTCTCGGTACAGTACAGCCAAGACTATAGATATGTATTATCAACCTTTGGAAATTATTTCAAGACCACTGTCCTGGTTATTCCAAACGGATTTAGATTAAGATGAGCTCCCAATTCATGAAATGAGAGAAAAATTACAAAACATAGCATAATACTACTGAATGATGTATCAGTACTAAAAGTACTGGAAAGAAGCCTCAGAGATAGGTGAAAATAAAGGTATGTGCCAAAAGGGGAAGGCACCTTTATTAAAAGTTAAAATAACAAACACTATAAAATATGCAATATAAAAAGCAATATGGATATTGCAATACAGTATGAAGGTCCAGTCCTGGTCAACGGCAGAAAAATCGGCGCCCTACTTACTTGATGTAGGTAGGATATGTGCAGTGGATATATTAGGAGAATATCCTCTCTCATATGTGGCAAATCAGCTCAACAGTCCCCGCTCTGTGTCGTGTCTCAGGCCACCTGATGGCGGTGAGTTATTGTGACGAGGACGGAGCTGGAAGGTGCCTGTGTCTGCACAGATCACTCCTGCAGTCTCCTGTCATCCCTAAAGGCTGTCCTCTCCAATCTCGCGAGACGTGTTGGAGCTGGATCCGTAATGTACTTACACCCCTGAAGAAGAGAGTGGACTCTCGAAACGCGTAGAGTTAGTCTTTGTTGGCCCAAGCTCCAACACTTCCCGTGAGATTGGGTAGGGGAGCCTGTAGGAATGATAGGAGGCTGCAGGAGAGATCTGCGCAGACACAGGCATCTTCCAGCTCAGTCCTCATCACAATAACTCGCCGCCATCAGCTGGTTTGAGACGCGACACACCGCGGGGACTGTCGAGCTGATTTGCCACATTTGAGAGAGGATAATCTCTTAATATATCCACTGCGCATATCCTACCTACATCCAGTAAGTAGGGCTACAGTTTTTATGCAGTGGACCAGCACTGGACCTTCATATTGCAATATCCATATTGCATATTTTATATTGTTTGTTATTTTAACTTTTAATAAATGTACCTTCCCATTTTGTCACTTACCTTTATTTTCACCTATCTCTGACTCTTCTTTCCAGTACTTTTAGTACTGAACATCATTCAGCAGTATTATGCTTTGTTTTGTCTTGTTGTTCTCTAATTTCATGTTTTGGGAGCTCATCTAAATCGAAATCCGTTGGACATTGGTCTTCAACTAACATCCAACGGTTGTATAATACTAATGTATTGTCTTGGCTGTACTGTACCAGGACTTTAATATCAGGCACGGATTATATTTTCTTTGTTTTGCACAGTGACCCTCTGACATAGGTAGGAAGGTATATATATTTTTCAGGCAGCCGCCCATCACTTATTTATTTGTGAATATTTAGGTTTCCCACATTTAAATATATTTAAGTAATAATCCCCGAAGAACAGGGCATTAGTGGCCAATAATGCCCTGGCTGGAAGAGTTGAAGACCCGATGTGATGGTGAAGGGGTACCCAGGCTCACTAATAAAGGTTCAGCCCACTTGGGTACCCCTGATCCATGTGTTGAGGTCCTAGAGTGTCAGCTCTTGGACCCAGTTGTAAGAAATGCATTACTGTAATTGTGTTCAAATTTTGCGACATTCATTTTTTTTGTGTTTTGCCTTTCTCGGGGTGCTGGGACCTGTAGATTTCGAGTCTGTAAGTTTCAGGGTGGGTTTGCCGGAGAAAGTCTTCACAGACTGTGTCTATGTATTGGGGTTCTGGAGTTATAGGATTTCCCAAAAGTTGGATCCAGGAATCGAGTGAGATTCTCGGATACAGCCAAGGACATTACTCCGGGCAAACTCCGACCTTGAAAACGTTCTTGTGACTCGCCGCCAGGATTCCTGCTGCAGCATAATCCAGACAAGTTAAACGGGGCATGAAGGGTTAATATAAACCTGCAACATACAGGGGGTCCCTAGCATAAAGAGGGGTGCCCAGATACATGCTCAGGTACACTGAACCTGTATAGGGGTTCAGGAGATGCTCCAGCTATATGATAAAGCTGAGAGTGGTTTTTGTGTGTAAAAAGTTTAAAGTTATTTCTAAAGTGTGCCAAGTATGAGTAGTGAGTGTAGGCAATATATACCCTCGCACCATCCCTGACACCAGAACAGGGACTTACACATTTTTATCACACAAAATACAGGACACAGTATATTTTATTAAAGAGTTATATTTAATAGGTAAACATGCTGATAACATGTGAATGAACTGTGGTATTTCCAATACATGGATTCCGAGGGACCAGATGGCTACTAAGCTTGGTGCCTATGGGTCTGTTCAGAGTCCAGACATGGAAGCCTCTGGGATGCCAAGGTGTTAGAACACGAGGGGTACTGCAGTTCGGCTTGAGTACCCACATCCTGGGCTAACAAAGGGCTATCTGGCCACCATTTGCCATAGCCCCGACTCTGTGGAGCCTGGACAGTGGGTGGGCTCAGTATGCAAATAGGCAGAGGTGCCAGGTTAGCCCCTTTGCAGAAGGAGAAAATGTGCCCACTTGACTTTACAATACTGGCAAATCGGTGATTGGCTGACAGGAAAATTCCCACGCTCTGATAGGCTGTAGAGGTTTGTGAGTGGGACACTGAAACCCATAAGGAGCCTTGTAGCCAATCAGGAGCAGAGATTCCAAGTGCCAAACCAACGACAAATTAAAAGATGCTCTGTACTGAATAGACACAAGCCGGCTTCAAAGAGCCCGCTTTTTGAGAACGTAGTGGTCGCGGCTGGCATTGCCCCCTCTATACACCCACTGAAGCCCCCTGTAAACACACACACTGCAGACACACACGCCAACAAAACACTCAGCAACCCTCCTCCACCCACAAAACACACACTGAAGACACACACACACTGCAGCCCCCCTCTACACCCACAAAACACAAACAGCAGACACACACAAATAAAACAGATTCTGCTGCCCCCTCTACACCCAAACCAACAGAAGACACACACACACACACACACACACACACACACACACACACACACACACACACACACACACACACACACACACACACACACACACACACCAATAAAACACTCTGCTGAACCCCCCTTACACCCACAAAACACACAACAGACACAAACCTTTCTCCTCACTCTCCTGTGCGGAGCACTCTTCAGGCAGGGTAAGGGAGGAGTCAGTGCTTTGCTGCTGCCTCCTGTCCAATCACCTCCCCTGTGTGAGAGCTAATTTCACTCTTTGTGAATGAGAATTGAAAACTGATTGGCTGAAAAACTTGCAGGGTGCCAAAAATTCCGGGCCATTACTGATTGGATAATGCACAGAATTTTAACCAAATAGAGAGCAGGGATATCAATAATGCCTTGAATTTAACAGCTTTAGCCTATAATATCTTTTATCTCACTCACTTGTTAGCACTACACTATTCCTCTTTTTTTCACTGTACCATGAGAAAATACTTGTAGCATTTTTTTAATAACTCTGAATTATATTTTTAATGTATTATAATATAACAAGCATTTTTTTCTATAACTACCCTTTACAAAGTCACATCCCCTTCTCTCAAGCAGTGCTCCAATTGTCTCTAGTAACTTCCTGGTCACATGATCTTCCCCACAGCACTTTGCATCTTTGATCCTCTTCTGCTGCACTGACAGCCATTTAGTGAACCCTCAATCCGAATCTTCACCGATCGATCACAGGAGAACAGATCGATCGGCAATTTAGCTAAGTACTTATCATTGTGTGGATTGTATTGATGCACATATTAAAAGGGAAAAAACAAAACAAAAACAAACCAGGAGCTTGAACTGCTTCTTTAACGATCCTCTATTTATCTGTTGACATGCTTTTGGAAGCTGAATAGATATGTAGCAGGAATTTACTTTCTTACATCTGCATGGTGCTGATTGGAGTTCTGAGTCTTTTCTCTGAAGTGCAGTGGCCATCTTGGGATGGGCAAAGCCCTTGTCTGGTTCTGCATGTTTTGCAAAGGAACAGGCAGTTCCTTGCTAGGAGGGGGAAGGCATAGGATGAACTGGAGGCTATGTTAGGCTTTCTCTAGCATAGGCCAGCCCTATTAGGCCCAAGATACGTTCCTGCGCCACTTTTATATTGTAAATGGTATGACTGCATTCTGGGAGACTCAAAGAAGGATCCAGGGACACTGTGCTGCAGTGCCAATTGTGAGGAGTGAGGGGATTGTTGTCCGGGACCCTGCTGTGAGGAAACTCAGGCCACTGCTCACAAGCTCCAAAAAAAGCTACACGGGCCGCATCATATTGGTTCAAATGGGTAGCACTACTCCCAACTCTTCAAGGGCTCCACCGGTGCACCAATAGTGGGGGGACAGACGGGGTACCCGTTAAATGGGTGAGACTGTCATAGGAACTCGAGGGCTGGAGACCGTGGGTTCACATTGCTACTGTATGTGCATGAGCAAATGTATGCTTATGTAATGAATGTAACACTGTGTGTATATGTTATGCTTATGTTACTTATTGTTGGTAAAGCTATATATATTGTTCACTCCATTGCCATGTGCATGTTTTTTGTGTAGTATTTTGTTTTCCTGGGAGGGATTACTACGGTTCTTAGGCAATGCCCCTGTCAGGTAGAGACACTGTCGAACTCGTTACCCCAATCTCTCATTCAACAGGTTAGCGGCAGGTACACCTTTACCCATCACTGTGGGAATACACACTTGCACTCATTCATGCCTCACTGTCATCTCCTCCCATGCAAATGGTGTCACCCTTTTCATTTAATACTGACTAACCTCAAAACTTGCCCCACAAATCAAGCATCCCAATAGCCTGCACTCATGGCTAATGTCCCACACCCAGTCACTCCTACCACCCATTGTGGCCAAGCACAGCCATCTACAGCACTTTTCCCTCACCTGATGTCTCTGTAAATTCCCCTCAAACTTTAGATTGTAAGCTCTTCTGGGCAGGGATTTCCTTTCCTATTGTTAGATTTTGCTGCACTTATTGTATTATTATAATTCCCTGTACTGTATTCTTTATGAAGCGCTGAGTACACTTTTGGCGCTATATAAATAAAGACATACAATACAATGCCTGGGAAAGGGGTACTACAGATATATGAATTCCTTTATTTTAACAAGATGGATCATGATATATAGTACACATTGAACTATTACATTTAACTTTGAACACCTATATTGCATTTTTATCTCAAATTTATGTTTTTTGGATGATCAATTGCAGCTACCTATTGTATAATCACCAACCGTGTTCTGTAACATATACTCATAACTTTTGCGTCCATCAGTATATTATATATTTTACAGTAAGCTACATGTTGCTGACCAATTCAATCCATCACTGAATTACTTATAACTGTGGAAAAAATGACTGAGTGAAAATCTTGCAGTAATCTGAGGGTTATTTTTCCCATTGATAACATTTTGATATGTCATTTCTGAGATATGTTATCTAGAACTGCAGTCTCTTCCATGGATTACAGAAATGCTGCTGAATTGCCTATTGATACAAACTGTCAGTATGAAATTTGACATCCATTGTAAAAATCTTTAAGTTGTACATTTCTATCATCTGTAAACATTGGCAGTTAAAATATGTTGAGAACTAATAAATATTCTGGCACATGCCATCACTATGTCATATTTTACACTATACATATCAATATGAAATGTTACGTTCACATAAAAAACGAATGATAAAATATAACAATAAGAAACTTAAGATACATTATATGTATATAGCCCTTTTCCCCCCGTGTCTAAAGGAACTTACATGTGCTGCCGTTTCCTGTGACTCACAGAAGGCCAGAGCCTCCGCAGCTGGGAGCCTGGGGTGAGATCTCGTTCTCCTCGGTGCAGCGCCTCCACCTGAGAGGGATCCCAATGCAGCATTATAACCCCTTTCAGGACCACTTACAGTGAAATGATACACACACCAGTATAAAACAATTGGTTTACTAACAATAGAATAACGATATAACGGTACCATACAAAATAACACAATACAATAGCAACAATACAGGTTGAGTGTCCCCAAAGTACGTATGATGCGTGGCACCAATACCCCTGGTGTCCTCCATCAATGAGAGTCAGTCCCACCCACATGTAGGGAGTAGCGCTAGCCCTGTGGACCTTTGGTGCATTTTACCTCCCAAGGGCACTCCTGTACCCAGGTACAGTTGAATGAGCAAAAAGGATCCGTCTGATCCCACGACGTCTGCTGAATCGTCTCTCTCTAGTCCGTATAGGCATCCACCACTTGAGGGAGCTCTGGCTGGAAGGCATCCCCCCCAATGTCTTTAGTTGCCTGTGGTATGATCCCAAACCGCAGGCTGCAGCTCACCGCGTTGCATCTCTTCACTGGTGCTACACTATAGGGTCTTCCCTATTGCAGCCACAATCTAGATGGGGACTTAAGACCTAGCTGGGACCAAAGGGACAAACCTATTCCTAGTCCAGGGGAGCACTGCTCCCTGGACACTACCTCAACGGTTCTCCCCTTCTTAGAACTGCCAGTAACTTCCAGCAACTGCCTGTAACTGCCAAACTGTATCAACATTCTATCTGCATGTCCCTCAGGCTCCCGGGACATGTAGTCCCTTGCAGAGGCTCTCCAAAGATGGCCGCGGTAGCTCTCCAAAGATGGCTGCCGCAACTCTGGGGACTGTGCATGTGCACAGCTGCAATTGCGCATGCGCGAACTACAAGATGGCGGTCCCCGTTTGCCAGGTACGCAGTGGAGCTCCGCCGCTCCCATACACCACAGCCACCCCCCTCCCCTTCACCGGCAGTAAGAGGGGAAAAGTCTACATGTATTATTACTGTTCGTAAAATCAGGTAATTGTGTATACTGTATTGTTTTTTTTTTACAATCTTTTTCTTTATTGGGGACTTGAGGCAGAGATACAGAGAATAATAGCATTGTAGAGTTTGCAGTGTAGTCATAGGCACATGACTGCTGGGAATACAAGTCACATCCAATAAACCATTTTCTATTTTATAGGTAGGAAGAGGGGAAGACAAAGGAAGGGGGAGGGGTGGGAAGACAATGAGAGAGATGGGAGGGGGACGGGGTGGAGGGGGGCAGATGGGTGAGGGTATGTCAGACGTCTCCGTTCATACTCACCCAGGAGAGGCTCAATTTCGGGCCAGGATCTGTATGGGGTATCCAACGCCAGGCCAAGCTTCCAAGGTTTTGTTAAATTGGGGCATCTTCTGTTTTAACATGGCTGTCAGCCTTTCCATACTGATGACCGTGTTTATTCTATTAACAACTGTTCTTTTAGAGGGTGTCTTTATTTGTTTCCAGGCAGCTGCAATTGAGCACCTAGCGGCTGTTAGGATAGTGGAGATCAATCTAGATAGTAGAGAAGGGAGGTCCTCTATTGATTTTCCCAGCACGTATGTCAGAGGGTCCAAGGGGATCTTCAGTCCTAGGGTTTCGTGGAGAAGTTTCTGAATTCTGGACCAGAACTTCTGGATCTCCGGGCATGACCACCAAATGTGGGCCATGTCCCCCTTTTGACCACATCCCCTCCAGCACAAATCGGGTGTGCCGAGGAAGATCTGACTCAGTCTGCTCGGGGTTAGGTACCACTGGAAAAGGATTTTATAGATATTTTCTTTTGTTATGGTACAAATCGATGTTTTGGTAGCTGATTCCCAGATATCCTCCCAGTCCTCAATGTCCATTTGTAGATAAGCATTCCATTTTTGCAGATAGGCGTGGGACGGTGGGGGGAGTGACGACTCCATCCCCCTATAAATCTCAGAAATGAATCCTCTCTTGTATTCGCCTTTGAGGCAGAGAGATTCAAATTTAGTCAGGGTGGGAAATTTAGAGTTTTGGGAGTGAGCTCGTAGGAAAAGTCTGATTTGTAGAAATTTTAAAAGGTGAAGGTCGTGTGAGTGATACTTGTCTTGGAGCTCTTGGAAGGACAGAATTTCCTCTTTCTTCAGCAGATCTGCAGCCATTCTAATGTTTAGGTCCTGGAATTGACCGAATTGGTTACGGGAGCACCCAGGCGGGAATTCTGGGTTTCTGAAGATAGGGGTGAGTTGGGAGGGGGATGATGATAGGCCATACTTCCCTTTGTTTTTAAGCCAAATAGACCATGTGCATCTCATTGCTCCCAGTTCAAATTTCTGGGTTTGTTTTTCTTTGTTTGCTTCAGACTATAGGATAACTGGGAGGGGGTAGGGGATGCGTCATAAGATTCTATCGCCAACCAGCAGTTAGTAGCCGGGGGATTGTTCCAGACTACCGCCTGGCGTAGTTGAGCTGCTTGATAGTATCTGATCACGTCAGGTGCGCCTAGTCCCCCTCTTGTCTTTGAGGATAGCTTGACCGACCTCGGGATCCTAGGTTTGCGCAGATTCCAAATGAATCGGAGAATGTGGGACTGGATATTCTTTCATTCTGATAGTGTTATCAGAACTGGGATAGTTTGAAAAAAGTATAATAATCGGGGGGAGGATATTCATCTTAGTAGAGACGATTCTACCAAACCAGGAGATTTGGTGGTTGTGCCATGAGTCCAAGTCCTTTCTAATTTGGTCGAGTATACTGTATTTTTTAGCAATTCTAAATAATATTTTATATGGGATATGCTTTTTCCAGTGATTAAAGTTTGTAACAGAAACAACGTCGGTCCAAATTCACTAAAATCATGAAAAAAAATATGACGTTACCTAAGACTGAAATGGATTTTCTTTTCTTTGCGTTAATGACCTATTCACATAAATAATTCCATGCAAAAATAATAGCTGTACCTAGCCTCATTGGCATGCCTTTATGTCTCATTATTTCAGAATAATGCTAAGTTATTTTGACATAATGTGACGTTAAATGCTTGATGTTATTTCCATTTAGATATGAAATAGGGCTCATATACTCTGAGCACTTGTTAACTTAGGGGGTCATACACCTCTATCTTTCTCCAATTGAAATAGGGCTTGAAGGGGAGAAAATCTCAAGACTAAATGATTAAAGTTAATTAAACTTTTATCACCTTAATATTACATGAACAATATACATTCCTGCTCTCACTCCCACAAGTCTCTATCACTTCCCCATATCTCTCCCTACCATTTCACCCCAAGTCTCTCACTCCCTCCTAAGTCTCTCTCACTCAATTCCACCCAAGATTCTCTGATCCCCAAGTTTCTCCCCCCCCCCCTCCTAATTTGGATCAGGCACTCTGCCACTGCTCATCTGCTGCAGGCACCTCACTCTTCTGCAGCCTCAATGATGCATGCCCTCCTCCACCATTCTCACGTATGCCCCCCTCCTCCTCCACTCCTCTCCTTCAGCACAGTTGCCCGACCTGCGCCCCCTAACCTGCTACACCCAGGGCAGCTGTCTCACTCATTCCCCTCTAGATCTGCGTGTGGGTATGGTATACCAGTTGAAGGGATAAATTGATTTAGGCAGTTGCAATACCGGGTCAAATAAAATATGTTCATGTTAAGCATCTACTTTTATTCAGCATTTTTAAACAGTGTCTGCTAGCAGAGGACTAATCACCAATGAGTGTTCAAGATTCAATCAAATAAAGTATACAGTATTAAGTAACATGTTCAACAGTCATTTAAAATCAAACTATCCGGTGTGCTCTTATGCTTGTAAAGGCACATGCTATAAGATAAATTGCCAGCTTACGCAAAACACATTTTCTTCATTTATGTCATATTCAAGTTCTTTTTGGTGGTTCGCGCACCAGTGGATCTCCTAGACTTGGTTAAGAGTAACAGTGAAAGCTGTGTATCACACTTCTCAGAGGAAATCACATATTTTGAGGTCATGAGTACCCATGTACAGTATATAACCACAGAGGACATAACTGCATGAATGATTATATTTAAAAATAATTGACACTGATTCTGTGTATTGTTAAGAGTAAGCAGCAGGAGTTGTGTCTAAGGCATCTGACATTCCTCTAACATGGCAATCACAGAAGGTGCCTGTTTCAGTGAATAGGCAACACCACATGGGGATTCTGAGTATAGGCTTCTTATTCAGCCTTAAAATATGGAACACAGAAAACTTACATGCAGCATATGTACACAATAACATAAAGCAGCTTACTTTCAGCAGGGTTTAAAATAACATGGCTGAGCCCTTGGTCCACAAGGCTCGGTCTTTAAGCAAGAGCAAGGGTGCTATGCACTAAGCTCCGTGCTTTCGTGCCGGCCTGAAAAAAATTATCACGTCCGATAAAAAATTAAGCCGGCGGCGCGATTCACTAAGGCCCTCAGCCCATTTTCTATCGGACGTACCCAAAACTGGCTTATCGTGCGTGCAATGTTTTTTCCCTCTGCTAGCACACTGAAACTTCACGTACGCTAGCTGATAGGAAAAAAGCTGCATGTAACATTTGCATGGAGATTTGCCACGGTGAGCGACGTGTTTTCTGTGTATTTAGTAATAGTTATTTTGTAAGACAGAGGTCATTACACTCTGCTCATATTATTCGACCTCTCTGCAGCATTTGACACCGTGGACCACCCTCTTCTCCTTCACATTCTCCATACTCTTGGTATTCGGAACAAAGCTCTATCCTGGATATCATCCTACCTCTCCCATCGTACTTTCAGTGTCTCTTCTGCTAACACCTCCTCCTCCTCTATCGATCTCTCTGTGGGGGTACCCCAGGGCTCTGTCGTGGGACCTCTTCTCTTTTCTCTGTAAACACTCTCTCTAGGTGACCTAATAACATCTTTTGAGTTTAATTATCACCTCTATGGTGACGACACACAAATATACTTTTCAACACCTGACCTTACACCTGTTGTACAAACCAAAGTTTCTGAATGTCTCTCTGCTATATCATCCTGGATGACCCTCCGTCGCCTTAAACTCAACATGGCTAAAACAGAGCTCCTCATACTTCCTCCAAAACCTGGCCCTACTACCTCCTTCCACATCACTGTTGGAACTACCATCATTCACCCAATAGCCCGAGCACGCTGCCTAGGGGTCACTCTCGACTCCTCTCTCACATTCGCCCCTCACATTCAAAACATTTCTAAAACCTGTCGCTTTTTCCTCCGCAATATAACTAAGATACGCCCTTTCCTCTGTTGCTCGACTGCTAAAACTCTGACTCAGGCCCTCATTCTCTCCCATCTTGATTACTGTAACCTCCTGCTGTCCGGCCTTCCTGCCTCTCACCTGTCTCCCCTACAATCTATCCTAAACGCTGCTGCCAGAATCACTCTACTCTTTCCTAGATCTGTCTCAGCATCTCCCCTCATGAAATCCCTCTCCTGGCTTCCGATCAAATCCCGCATCTCACACTCCATTCTTCTCCTCACTTTTAAAGCTTTACACTCTTCTGCCCCTCCTTACATCTCTGCCCTAATTTCTCGTTATGCACCATCCAGACTCTTGCGTTCTTCTCAAGGATGTCTTCTTTTTACCCCCTTTGTATCTAAAGCCCTCTCCCACCTTAAACCTTTTTCACTGACTGCCCCACACCTCTGAAATGCCCTTCCCCTCAGTACCCGACTTGCACCCTCTCTATCCACCTTTAAGACCCACCTTAAGACAAACTTGCTTAAAGGAGCATATGAATAGCACTGTGAATATTCTGAACACATGATACATAAAGCTTGGCCCCCTGCAGATGCACTTATCAGAACTCCCTCCTACTGTCTCCCTACCTACCAATTAGACTGTAAGCTCCTCGGGGCAGGGACTCCTCTTCCTTAATGTTACTTTTATGTCTAAAGCACTTATTCCCATGATCTGTTATTTATATTATCTGTTATTTATTTGATTACCCCATGTATTACTACTGTGAAGCGCTATGTACATTAATGGCGCTATATAAATAAAGACATACAATACAATACAATTTTGCACATTATTGTACTGTATGTGTTAGGGGGGTGTATTTAGTTAGAAATAATGTTTACTATTTTTGTAGGCACAACATTGGTACAGCAGGTCCGCGGGTACCCCAGGACTCCCGCGGGGTCAGCCGGGGACATCCGCGTGACCCCCGGCCTCCCTGTGGACCCCCTGTGGGGTCAGCTGGGGACACCCACCGGCCTGTTGTATGGGTATCGCGCCTGCAAAAAGGTAAAAAAAGAATTTTTTCTAAGTCCTGCTTTTTTTATCACCTGCCTTTAGCTGGTGAGCTTTATTCAGCGCAACTTTCACGTACAATAAGTTTGCGTTGCTTAGTGAATCCCGCAGAAGGGCAGGATTCAGCGCAAACAGCTCATCGTACGAGCAATGTTGGACTTTGAAAAATTTCCAGGAAAAAGTCAGTTTTAGAGCGCAAAGTGCCTGTTTGCGCGGCTTAGTGAATAGCGCTCGGCAGAACTTCACGTTCTAAGCGCACTTTGCGCTCTTAAAACGACTTATCATTGCTTAGTGCACAGCCCCCCAAGTGTCTGTGATTCCAATAACAGCTTGATCCTTCAGGGTTCCGGAGTCAGACAGAGACTGCAACACGTTCCAGGCCTTTAAACCCTGCAATGATGCAGCAGAGAGCTAGCCAATTACTTCAGGCTGAGTGAGATGTAACCAGCTCAGCGCTGAACTCAGCAGCTACACTGCAAAGTAATTAGGCAGTGAAACTACCCTATCACAGCGCCTTTAAATAGTGTCAAGAGTTTAACCTTTTGGTTTATACTCTATGAAGATTTGAACATTACCACTAAGAGGTCCCCAACCTTTCTATTCCTTTGCTTATTACTTTGGGGAGGATTAGTGCCATACTGTACATATACATAGTTTTCCATTTGAGCATTTGGTATTTATTTTTAATTTTTTGTGCACTATAGGATAAATTAGTATGGAATATAACACTCCAGATGTTAAAAAATCTCCTTTTTGAAGTAAGAACCAAACAAATATATTTGAAACCGTCTAAACCCTAATATATTCTCAGCTTTTCAAACACTGCTAGAGCAGTGAACACAATCCCTGCAAGCTCTAACCCCAGCACCCACCACATCAAATCATTTATATACTTGTGTCAAAAGGAGTGGTACTGCGTGTGACCAAATGTATACAACAAAAGGCATAAATACCCAATGCTACATCCAATATGACGAAAAATACATAGTCAAATACTTAAATGTTAGTATTCTCATAAGGGTCATTTAGTTAAACCCTTTGGCTAACATTACCCCCATTTTAAGTAGCAGGTTTTATCATGTACCTGTGCAGAACTGGTCTATTGGACCTTTCTCCCTCCACTGTAGAGGTAAATGAGAATACTCACAGGTAGTGTTAGGACCTGCATAGTGGTCATGCCGTGACGTGGCTGCAGGCTTATAACGCTTTGGCCAAAGGGTTTAGCTAAATGCCCCTTACTTATGAGAATACAAACATTTAAGTATTTGACTATGTATATTTTCTGTCACATTAGATTTAGCATTGGGTATTTTTGTCTTTTGTTGTAAACAGGTACAGAAATCACTGATCTGGGGAAACAGTATCTCATTGGTTAATTATTATGTTAGAGGGTAGTGTGGTGGGAACTAATAATCAGAACAAAATAACAAATAAAAACAAGAAAAAATTGTATTTTTAAGAAAAAAAAAATACTGCTTCTTTAAATATACCCGGCACTAGATTTTTTTTAGAAATGCGTCTATAGAAATTGAATATACTGTAATACATGTTAAAATTAATAACAATGATAATATATTTTTGACTTGAAGCACATTTTTAGTATAATTATATTTATCGTTGTGATCTGTTTGTTCATGTTACTGTATGCTAAGTTTTATATTAAAAAATGCTGAACACAACGTTTGCGTTCATTCCTTTGGGGTTATCAGCTTACAATTTATATATCTATTCAGTTTAATGCTTCAACAGCATATTTTCCAAGTCACTTATTCTAATCCCTAGCTTGATCTGCTGTCCATATAAATTTCAATAGTTTAGCATTTCCCAAATGCATCTAATTCAAGTCTTCCAGATTAACTTTTTTTTCCTTGTTAATAATATCTCTGATATATTTTAATATCCAGGTTTTCAATGCCCTTGTTGCCACTTCAATATGACATTTTTTGATGTGAACTTATTAAAACATGTACTCCCACGTCTGTCCTATAATTAAAAACACTGGAACTGCAATTGGTATTTTAATTCTGCATATCAACAAAAACATGTTTACATGTGTAAATTACCTAAGAGTAACATGAAGAGAAGATTATCTATCAAAAAAGAATGTCCTTCTCCAACACTTTAGATATATTGCCTGTACGGTATTATGTTCATAGTAGTACAGCATGTAATAATGTATAATGTTTTCCCTTCAGTTGCAGAAAACATTTCACAGCTCATATAATAATTTAATTAATACTAGAATGTATAATTCTAGGATAGTGAGATACTCTGCTTTTTGTTGTGGAGAAGAGGTATTTATTTTATATTGACGATATATACTGTAGCAATCACAATTAATGTGTCTTAACACATACTGTATCAAACACATTCTTGCTGTGTGCTGCTTGTAAGTAGTTTGTGGGGAGTGACAGTTAGGGGCACTGGAGTACAGTGAAATAGAACAAAGAAGGAAAGAGAGAGGCTGAGGAAAAGGGAATGAAAGTACAGTACCATAGAGGGTAGACAAAGAAGAAAAGAGAGAAAGAGAGATAGAAAGAGAGAAAGAGAGAGAGAGAGAGATGAGTATAGAGGATAGATAGCAGAAAGGTGCAAGAATCTAAAACACAGAACAAAAATAAATCTATTAAAGCAAACAGATTAGAGAACAAAAGTTAGATACAGTACATCAAAAAAATGTAGAGAAAAGAGTAAGGGCAACGTTAAATACCTGATATTGTACAGAGACCAAGTGCACCTTTCATCAAATTATGCCAGGACACACAACACTCCAAGGACAATGTTAGCAGGATGAAAGTCAGGATGCATAACAGCATCATGACAGTGTGAATGGCACTATTGTCCAGAGAAAAATTGAAGAAAACATTGGAAAAGCGATGCCAAAAGATAAGCTGCCATTGGACGGAGGTAGCAAGTCACCCAAAGATAAACAGTTAAAGACCATACCAAGAAAACAAGCTCTATTGTGGCCCATTGGACTCCAGAGTAAAGAAGGGCAAAATATTACCTGTGAATTTCCGAGAATCAAAAAGACAAATTTGGGTACTTTTCTATCAAAGTTGCGGATTCGGAACTTTTTTTTATATATATATATATATATATATATATATATATATATATATATATATATATATATATATATAAATTATATATAATTGACTATTATATTATAGTCACTTTGATCCACTTATTAAGGGTGGTAACCGAAATCAATTAACAATCAACAAATCTGGACTATATAAAGCATGAGTATGTTCTCATGCCTTAAACTCTGATGAAGTCGCCATTAACCCAGCTACGAAACGCGTTAGGGTGAAACACTTTTGGCAGTATCAGGAACCTGTTCTATTATCCGTCTGCTATTACGGAAGGAAGCTGCAGAACCAAAGATCGAATTCCGCTGTGCCTGGAACCGTTGCGTGGACACACACATCATTGGTCTTACCCAGCTGTAAGAAGCGGCTGATCGTGATATACTTTCAACCACGAGAACCGAGTCCTATACCGGCAGAAAAAAGACAGGAGGCCGTCACTTATGTACATTGCGCATGTCCTACAGAATTGTTGTAAGTGACCTGATTTTAGCTTGTTTAATAAAACCCTATACTACTTACACTATGGAGCCCACGCCTTCCCTTTTATTTTTTTAAAATAAATATATATATATATAAAAGAGTAAAAAGCGCACTCCCCTTGTGCATTATCTTATGATGCAGATGAAATAAAATTTATTTAAATAAATGTAAGGTAGATAATACACACTTACAAGACATAAAGAGTAAAATTCACGTAAATTTATCTTTACACACAGACTCCTGAGATCAGCTGAGATGGATGGGGGAGACCTTTATGTATACCCACTGAAAGCCAGTTGCCTTTAGACCTGCTGCTGGAATGCTCCCACACAGCAGAAATGACTGCAGACAGAGTCACAGTGAAAGCAGGCACAGTGGGAGATGGTTTCCTTAAAGCTTCAGGGTCAGATCGTGGTGACCTTTTTTAGCCTCTAGAGATAGGACGACGGGTAGGGACCACCAAAGGATTAATACTATGGAGGGACGTACGGTGTTCTCTACCAGATTCAGTGAATCCTCTCGTTCGTTGGAGACTATTATTAATAAACATTAGTCTGTCCTCTTGGTGGATCCTGTCTAGGCTGACCATTTGGAAACTAAGCCTACGATAATATACAGGAAAGCTAATAGCATCAAGAATGCATTGGCACCTACCAAAATTCGCACAGAAAGACATACATTTTTGAGACCATCAGGCAACTACAGGTGTGGTAGGGGCAGGTGCATCACGTGCACCTTTTTTGGACTGCAAGAGGGATTTTCCTTCTGCAGCCATGGATGGTTTGCCCTTTAAGGTTAGAGGTTTTGTGAACTACCTCACCACTCATGTGGTTTATCTGTTAACCTCTGGTTGCGGTCTCCATTATGTTGGGAGGACCACTAGGCCTTTGAGTACTCACTTTATTAAACACAGAACATCATCAATGGTGTAGTAAACCACTATGTTTATAAACATTTCCTTCTGGTTCACAACAAGTCACCGGCTAGTTTGCGGATTATGGGTCTTGAGGTCATCCCTCCTGTGTTGGCAGGCGAACGGTTCAAATTACTCTCCAAGAGGGAATGTTTTTGGATCTTTAAGCTGAATTGTCTGGTCCCCTTTGGCCTTAATGAGAGTCTTGACATAAGTACGATTGTATAGATGCGGGACTCTCTAATCTCTCATCCAATAGTTTGTAGTCATCTTTTTGGTGTCTACTTCACCCTGTTTATGTGTTTCACTTGATCTAGTCCTTTGACTTTTTTCAGTGACACACATTAAAAACGGCATCCCTTTATTTCTAAGAAGTTCATATTTGTTGGAGGTCAATTCATTATTTAGGGTTTTTCTGCTTTCTTTATGCACAATATGGTGGCCAAGATTTTGGAATTGGATTTCTCCCCCTTGTTCCCCCTCCACCCCCCCTTTTTCCCTCTCCCCCTTCTTTCCCTCCCCCCTTCCTCCTTTTCCCTTCCCCCCCTTCTGCCCCTTTCCCCCTTCATTTGCCTCACCTGGTCACCTTGTTCAATGCCGGCTACTGTCCCTGCATTTGAGACTCCTTTTTTATTTATATGTTTATTGTTTTATACACACTTAGGTGTTTTTACATATATATGTTTATTTCTCCCCTTTCTTGTTGGTACTGTTATCAATTATGTGAATTGTTAAGTATGGTAACGGTCTATCTGTTATTGATGCACAGTGTTCTTGCTTATGCTGTCTCTTTAATGCTTGTGCTTCTTATCCGTCCAATTGAATTTCAGCATTGGGTATATATTTTGTGCTTTTTGGCATGTCATTCCCCTGACGAAGTCCGCTGTCACGGCCGAAACGCGTAGGGTCTGACATCACTGTACTCTCGCGGTGATTCCACGCAACTCTGAGGGACTTCTTGCACACTTTGAGGTCGTTTGAGTTGCCCGTATTGGCTAGCTGCCCGGCGGAGGCTCCCGAATTGGCTCCTGGACTCGCACCATTTCCATCTGGCTTCAGCTTCCAACTGTGGTTGAGACACTGCTTATGGTACAGTACATCCATCTGCCCTTGCGGTCACAGTGAGTCTCGGTGTGCCTGCACCTTCCATCTGCATGAGCTGGCTAATCCAGGCTCTCAAAGATACCTTTATGTGAACTTTCTATATGTGTATCTTGTAAGTGTGTATTGCCTTCCATTTTTATTATTAAACTTCCATCTTCTATACTTTGAAGATAATGCACTAGGGGGTGCGCTTTTCCTTTTCTTTTCTCATTTTGTACTTCCCTGGAAGTGATTCTCCCTTTGGATTTGGCTGCCCCAAAGCATTGGATTTGGCTCTTGAGATTCTCCCCTATTCTCTGGACCTTTTTTATTCTGCACATTTGATTCATCTGCATATTGGTACCATATATCTACTCAAGATTTTTTATGGGTTAGGACATTTATTCTGTGTGTTGCGCTGTTTTGTGTCTTTTAATATATATATATATATATATATATATATATACACACACACACAAACTACAAAATACCTGCAACAGATAAGAATACACAAGTGTGCATCCAAAACAAAAACACAATGCCTTCAAAAATGGTGCGGGAGGGAATGCTCTGCGTCTCCACCAAGTGAGTGGCAACTGCCAACCAGAACCTCCCTTTTAAACCCCCTTTTAAACCCTTCCCACTATCCCTCAACCTAGCAAGAGAAAAGAAAGGAAAAGAGAAGGGTATTACAAAGTAATGCAAGCAATACAGAAAATGAAATAATCTAATGCAGATTTTATCCAATCCATTTTATTACCTACAATATTTGCCTTTGTCATTCTTAGGGCTGGGACCCGCTGCGCCCGGCGGCGCGGGCGGCCGCATTAGCGTTCCCCACCAGCAGGGGAATCCTCCCGAGCCAGTCCCAGTCCCCCCTCGCTGCTGGCTCACTACGCGCTGTGACGCGTCAGCCGCCAGGGGATGCAAGAAAATTGTGATCTTGAGCGGCGACGCGTCACGTGGTTCGCTGATGAGCCAATCAGCGGTGGGGGCGGGAGCTGTCAGGAAGCAAGGTGTGTGTGTATGTGTGTGTCTGTGTGTCTTTTGCTTACCTTCCAGCAGCAGCTCCCTCCTGCAGCCCGAGCCCGTGGAGGGAGGGGGAGGGAGTAGCGGGTCCCTCCGCTCAAGCCACGCCCCACTCCCTCCCCCCTCCCGCTCCGGCTCCCACTCCCTACAGACCGCATATCGCGGTCTGTGTCTGTCAGCGCCCCGCCTGTCTGCAGTGCGGGCGCGCTGACTGAGGGAGCGGGGCCTTAGCCTTAATAGAGCTTGTTTGTTATTGTCACTGGTCATATTTTTCTGCTAAAAATAATATGAATTCACAATTTTATTTCTGAACTCTCAGATAAATAGGCATTTGTGATTATTCTTTCTGAAATAGTTTTTCTACCAGAATTGTCACCATTTTACAAATGGGGGTATTTTTATACAAATAATCATGTTATAATACTTGATAACAATGGAGCAGAGGAAATGATTTTTATTAAATTAGTCACATTTAGCAGAATATTTATGATTTACAAGGAAGTGAATACAATTAGTCAACACTATCTCTACTTTTAATGTCCAGTGAGTGTCACAATGGTTTGAAAGCTTGTACATGCTTTCTGAGAGGTACTGTAGGCAACATTTAGTAAAAAAAGAGTGCATGCGTTCTCATAGGATGTCAAAAAGATTTAACTCTCTCCTTCCTTCCAAGACAGAGAACAAAAGAAAGGAACTCCTTTTCTTAAGAATTTCTTTTTTTATTCTTACTTTGTGTGCAGAGGGCAGGAAAACCCTGTTTGATGTTATGTCAATTCCTATATATGATTATGTATTCATGTAATTTTTGTAGATATTTTTTAATTGCCAATCAAGAAAGGCTTGTCCTCCCTATTTTTTTTTTTAGAAATATTTTAACCCTTTGAGTGCCGCCGTAGCGATGGAACCAGAGTGCGGTCACATGACTGCTTCAGCCCTTAACCATGAAACAGAGGAGATGTACTCTTGTTCCATTTCCCGTCACTGCAGATCGTGTCTGAATAGTTTATTCTAGGATATTTTTTATCGTACAGCCAGTGTTGGCACCATTCAGTACTATTGATTTTTGGCTTACTTGGCATTATTTCTTCTAGTTTAAAAGGACAGCACAAAGCAATCAAATACAATGTTTTGCAAAGTATGACAATTCTCAGGTGCCAGTAGCAATTACCCATGGAACTCAGAAGGTTAATTGGAGGGCATGAAATGTTTCGCTGGTTAAGTCCATAAAGCCAATTTGTATTTTAGAGGAACCTCAACTTTAAAAGAATATATTTTTCTAAAGCTGACATTTCTGGTTGAATTATGTGATCCTTCTCCTAAAGGAAAACTGAATGTGATTTATAAACCTAAAATATACTTTATCCTACAGTATACATATATCCAAACAATGTGGAAGGCAAACCATAGAATAAGAATAACAACCCACACAGTAGCAGAAAGTTCAATACACAAACCTACTACAATATGGGGCCTGTGCTCTAAACTTCAATAATAAAATTGCAACATTGAACGTGTTGACATATTCCTACCTCACAGTAGGAAATTTGTGTAAAAATGGTATTCACTAAAGTAAATTGCTTTTTTTTACCGTTTGTTACAAAAATGATATACTGCACTATTTTGTATTTGCTTTACAAGTGAAATTACCTTAATATTCGATTTTGTTCCAGCAGGGTGGAAGAGTTTCACAAAGAGAAGTTTCATCTCTCTTCACAGCTCTAAAAGGCGATCGCGCTGTTTAATTTAATTTTTTTGTTCATAGTATTGATACATGGGGTCTCTTCAGCTGAACCGCATCCATTTCAGCTCTTAGGACCCTGTAACATGTGCTCACCACAAATGAGACTAGACCACGAGGCTGAGGTGGGGATGTATATAACCACCGCCCTACAACCGTGAGACCAGGTCCAGATTGCAGAGTCAGGGTCGTGCAGCCAGGTCAGGGTAGGAGAGTTCGGGTAAGTCGTGGTTCTTGTCGTAGTCAAGGGTTGGAGAGAGGAGAGTAGTCGAAATCCATAGCAGTAGTCGAGGAGAGGAGAAAGCGGGAGACCAGAAGCGAGCTGAGGTCCAGGGGCACAGAAGAGAGAAGTCCAGGTACGAGTAGTGGTCAAACAAAAGGTCAGGCAAGGCACAGTAAAAGCGATGAACAGCAAGCAGCCAGCACGGGTACACAAACAAGAGTTTATGCTCAGCCAGTTTGTGGGAGGGCTGGCTCAGTACTCCACAACGCTAATCCCACCGGCTGTATATCACACTATATGCTGTGCCCCTAATACCAGAAGTTACCTGCTCAAACGGGTGTACCACAGAGTGTCCAAATAGTGAAGGCTGTACTCAACCAGCCACGAGTGATGCGGCGCCACGAGGAATGGAGAGGGGTAGCCGGGATGTGTGGTGCTTCCCGGAGATGCGTTTCAAGCCTCAGTCCTGGACAAAAGTCCCACCCGTCGTCTGTGCATCATAGCGTAATGACGTCACACGTCCTACGCGTTTCGTCACAGTGAGTGACTTTCTCAAGGCTCTGTTTCATTCTGTTACGGTTGTGCTCCCACGCACAAGCCGAGAGAAAGGAAGGGACCCAATAGCGAGGTGGGGAAGCCGCAGGTGACACGAAAAAGAAGTATGTTGCCACGCAGCTGGGGGGTGATGCATGTAGTCACATGAGAGCACCAAGCGCAGAAGAATGCGCAACGTGTCTGGAGGAGCAGAGCCAAGCTCCGTGGCATAACAAGCATAGCTGCATGTGCGCACGGTCTGGCAGTAGAGCGGGGATGTGCGTGTTTTCAGGCACCAACACGGGGGTGTGTGTTTACCACTAGTGAGGAGCAGGGGAGGAAAGAGTCCAGAGCACTAGGTCCCAAGAGAATTACTTCCTGCAGGACGCCCAGCCTCCTTAAAGGCATAGTGCCAGTAACAGAAGAGTGCAGCAATACTAAATTCAAAGTAAGGGTTCTTTAGTTGAATGCTTTGGCCAAAGTATTGTAAGCTTGCTACCACGTCAAGGTAAACCCTACTCAGCAGGTCCTACACTACCCACAACGATAAACTAATCTCAGTACTTGAAAGAGTAATGTTCCAGTCTTCTGGGAATCCAAAGGTGAGTAAAGGTCCCAAGAACATCCAGGCAGGAACAGCATGTGATGGTAGTACTTGCAGGAACCAGGGCAGGTAGCAACTGACTTATTTAAAGGGCAGCAGCAGCTGATAGCAATGTGAGTCAGAGTGAGGCTTACTTCCTGTCAGGAGGAAGAGGGCAGGATTTGCCAGAAAGCAAGATGGCGTTGCTTGCTTCAATATGCTTGAAGTCACTTCCTGTAAAGAAGACAAGGCAGGGGCGGAACAGAGGAGCGGCCTCTGCAGAAGCAGGGAAGAGTTCAGGACACAGACAGACATCAGATAATCTTTGACTCACAGCTAGAGGGTGGCGATCAGAAGTTCAATTCTCCCAGCGTTCCCAGACCCGGTGGGGCAGCGGCAACAGCACATAGCACTTTTCTGGCATCTGGCAGCTCTTCCTCTGTCTCTGCTTCCTGCTTCTGCTTCCGTCTTGCGAGAGCAAGCTCCCTTAAAGAGACAGTGTGTCTCTGTGTGTGTGTGTGTATTTGACTTTGTGAGACTGTGTGTTTGTGTGTCAGTGTGTCAGTGTGTGTGTGTGTGTGTGTGCAGTGTGCTGTGAGTGTGTGCAGTGTTCTGTGAGTGTATGCAGTGTGCTGTGAGTGTGTGCTGAGTGTGTGCAGTGTGCTGTGAGTGTGTGCAGTGTGCTGTGAGTGTGTGCAGTGTGCTGTGAGTGTATGCAGTGTGCTGAGTGTATGCAGTGTGCTGTGAGTGTGCTATGAGTGTATGCAGTGTGCTGTGAGTGTGTGTGCAGTGTGCTGTGAGTGTGTGCAATGTGCTGTGAGTGTATGCAGTGTGCTGTGAGTGTATGCAGTGTGCTGTGAGTGTATGCAGTGTGCTGTGAGTGTGTGCAGTGAGTGTGTGCAGTGTGCTGTGAGTGTGTGCAGTGTGCTGTGAGTGTGTGCAGTGTGCTGTACGTGTGTGCAGTGTGCTGTGAATGTATGCAGTGTGCTGTGAGTGTATGCAGTGTGCTGTGACTGTATGCAGTGTGCAGTAAGTGTGTGCAGTGTGTGTGCAAAAAAAAACAACTTAAATTTTTTTTTTTTTTTAAATTCGGGGTCCACGCTCAAACCGCGTTATAAGCAGATCTGCGTTATAGCGGATCGCGCTAAAACGGGGTTGAGCTGTATATATAAATAAAGAGCCAATCACACTAAATATGTGTTTATGAAAAAACCACTGAGACACTGCATTTTAAATAAAATATATGGCCAAAAAGATATATTTTGGCAATGTCTCTCTGTAATAGACAATGTTTAGCTAATATAGAATTCCAATGAATAAAAGCAACATATCGATCAAAGATAACCACAATAATAGTAAGTGTAACAACAACTACACATCACATTCTCATATGCTGGATATTCTATTTTAAAGAAAATATTTAAGATCCCATTCTGAGTTTAACCCTTTGGGGATCAAGGTATCAAGAGAAAAGATTCAGTAGACTTCCCTTTTATATAGGTCACTTGTTCTGTCACCCCTCTGATGTGAGTTTTTATCTGTTCAATAGCAATGCATTTGAAGTTAGTTAAAGATCCTTGTTGGCATTCAGTAAAATGTTGGAGACTGGGTGTATTACTGCAGGTCTCTTTTTATAATCAATCTCATATGCTCCACAATGCTGAGCTTGAACATTCTAGTTGTTAATCCAACATATTTCTTGTTACATCCACAAATGAGCATGTATATTACAAATTCCATATTGCAGTTAATGAATGACAGAATATCATATGATATGTTACCCTCCATATTGCTAAATGTTTTTGTCTTAAGCACATATTGGCAAATCTTGCAACAGCCACAAGAAAACCATCCTACCAGTTTGGGGGAAAAAAAATCCTTCTTAGTAGTCTGTTTAGTATGTCTAACCATAATAGGAGAAACAATGTTTCCTAATGTTTGTGCTTTCTTAAAAGCAAATTTAGGGTTGGCTCCTAACTTATCTCACACTTATTCCCATGATTTGTTATTTGTATTATTTGTTATTTATATGATTGTCACTTGTATTACTACTGTGAAGCGCTACTGTATGTACATTAATGGCGCTATATAAATAAAGACCTATATACATACATACATACATACATACATACAATTGAAATAAATATTAGCCAAGAAATGTGGTTATCTATGCCCTCAACGAGGGCCCAGGTGAACACATTGCAATCAACAGGCACACTATAGTCAATCAAAGTGTTTCTTACCCAGGCCAGGATGATGGCTTATCCTCCTCATCCAACTGTTGCACCAACATCTATTGAATCACAAGACAATGATTCTCAGCTTGAAGTACAGCATGATGCACGGAAGTCCATGATCCTCTGTTGCTTGAAGAGGAGTCACCGGTGAGTATATTTTCTTATTTTCTTTCTTTTCTTCTTTTTTCTCTTCTTTCTTCTCTTTTTTCCTCTTTCCTTTCTTGAACAGGTCCAGGAGATGTTGACACACCATCTTCTTCTGGTCAAATGAGATGTGACAGGCTTTATATAAGAATGACTATGCTATCAAACTTGATGGAATCACATGTTACATCCACAAATCTGATTGGTGAATGTACCATGTGATACCTCCCTTTAAGGGAACATCACATCACACAAAAAGGAAAGGAAAAACATGGTACATCCACCATTCACATTCATGGATGTTCTATGTGATTTTTTAAAGTTTGGTAGAGAAGTCATTCTCTGCCAAACTTGATGCCTTGAAACATGGTACACCCACCAATCGGAGTGTTGGATGTACCTTGTGTCTGTCAAATGTCAGATGTCTCAGGCTTTATATAATTCCTTTCATGTCTTATTTGATAGGAAGAAGATGGCGTGTCAAATTAATTTTATTCAAGAAAAATAAGAAGAAAGAAAAGAAGTTAAGAAGATTTGCTTAAAGGGGACTCCTCTTCAAGCAACTGAAGATTGTGGACTTCTGTGCATCATGCTGTTCTTCAAGTTGAGGATCATTGCTTCGTGAGTCAAGAATTTTTGATGCCACATTTGGATGAGGATGAATGCCTTCATCCCAGCAAGGGTAAGAAACAAATTGATTGTATTTTATTTCATTGTGATTTTTTTTAGTGTAACCATTGCTTGGCAATCTGGCTATTTATGCCTCCTATTGAGGGAATAGATAATCACAGTGGTAATCAATGGATGTATTGGCTACTGTTTTTTTGTATTGTATTTAAATGTTTGTTTTATATAATTGTGATTTTTTTTAAGCATCAAAAAAGGGCAAAAACGCTATTAGCCATATTTGAGAACTAGTGCTTTTGCCCATTTTTTGTGTGTGGTGATGGGGGTAGGAGGGGTGGGATGGGGTAGTTGCCCCGTGGAGGGTGTTTAGGCCTCCTGGGTGGGTAATTGGAGGGGTTAACCACTTAATTACCTTAGTAACCACTAATTAACCCTCCTGGGAGGCCTAACCACCTGCCCTGAGGCAACTACAATACAACCTTCACCCACGCCATTTAAACAGCAGCAACCCCTTAATTACCATAGCGGTAGTAACCACTAAGGTAATTAAGGGGTTTTAATGGTTGGGCATCGGACATTTCTTTTTTTAATGATGGTGAGGATGAAGAAGAGGGGGAGGAGAATGGCCATCATCTTGACAGGGGTAAGTAAAACATTTATTAATGTATTTTATTTTACTGTATATTTTAATGGCATAAGCGCTAGTAGCCATATTTGGCTACTAGGGTATTTTCCCATTCTGTGTGTGTGGTAGGGGGGTGGTTAGGGGTATTTGCACCAGGGTTAAGCCTCACGGGTGGTTAGTGGGAGGTGTTAACCCCTTAATTACCATCACTAATCTAATGAAGGGATTAACCCGCACACAACCCTCCTGAGAGACCTAACCGCCCACCCGGGGCAATTACAACCTTCACCCACCCCCTCTACCTAAAAAAAGCCCCTGTTACTTTGGTTTAATCCCTTCATTACCTTAGTGGCTAGCTAGTAGGGTAATTAACTATTTTATTATTATTTTTATTACATACAGTAGTATTGAAACAGGGGTATCCGGATCTGAACCGCATTAAATTTCAGCATGGGGCACCCTGCTTCCCAAGATACAGGCCCCAGTATGTGGTGCTGGTGTCTCTTGCAAGTTTAATTCTCTTGCGTCAAGTGACCAGGACATTTAAACTTGCAGGAGATACCGCACCCCCTACCATGGCCTGTAACTTGGGAAGCAGGACATCCCCGGGGCTGAAATGTATGTGGTTCCACTCCGGAGACCCCCTGCTTCAATACTATGTCATTAAAATAAAAACATTGAGATAGTTTGTTAGAGCTGTGCAGCTCTTTCATACTGTTATAGTCCGATAGGCATAACACAGAGGGAGTCCCATTTAGGTAGTGAGTCAGATAGATTTCAACTGCGGTTTCCTAGCCATAAACTCGACAATATATCTGACTGCATCTGTACATGTGTATCAATAATAGTGCTACTTGGATAGTGACCTAATATATACAACAAAAAAACAAATAAGCCCCAATGCTACATCCAATATGACAAATTATTTAGTTAAATACTACCTGTATGTTTTTCTTCTGATAAGTAAGGGTCATTTACATAAATCCTTTGACGCAAGCATTACAAGACTGCAACCACGTCAAGGTAAACCCTTTTCTGCAGCTCCTACACTACCTGTAAACATCCTCCTCACCTCTCTCCTGGAGGAAGAAATGTTTCAATAGACTGGTCATGCACACGTGTATACCAGGACATGCTAGTTAAATACCAATAACACACAAGTTACATTTCTTAGAAAAATAGGTAAAATTATTTTCATAAGCTATTTGGGACAATATTGCAAGGTACAGTACAGAGGTTAAGTGAAGGTCCACCAAAAGTTACTGCTACCATTATAATTATAAGTAAATAGCAGTTGCTTCATTATGTAGACAGAGTGGAACAGCACGGACTGGTACTTAAAACTACTGCACCCAACCAGAACCTATCACATTTTCAACACATGCAGAGAAGATATCACCCAAGTTTTTTTATGAATCTACAACAAAAACTTTGCATTTCTTTTCTGTTATTCTTTAGGTCTCTTCACTGAGTCATTTATAGCACACTTGAGAGCATATCTACAAAATTGAAATGGACTCCAATGGATGCATTAAGTATTTCTTTGAGCATAGCATGCTGTGCACAGACATTCTAAATGTATCTGTAAAAGAAGGGCAAAAATAGACTGGTGAGTGACTGCAAAATAAATTCTATCTTCATAAAAACCCTGTATTGCCAGAAGAGACTGTACAGATGTATAGCCAGAAGAGCATTACTAAGTGCTACATTTTAAATTTCCCCTAGGAAACCTTGGAAAATTACTTTGTCACATACTTTTTCACAAAATATCTCTTAAGGACACTGTACAAAGAAACCATTAAGCTTGAGCATCACTCATGAAAGTCTGTAAAGTGTGTGCACTAGTTGCAGATTTTGCTACAGTATGTTGAACAAGAGTTGCCCTTAATGGATTGTGTCATTGAGGTACATATAGATTCTACTGCTATTTTTTCTGTTACAAAGTAATATGAAGCTAGATCTGAAAGTGAATTTCCTTGCTTTTAGTTTATTAGCTGATTAACTGCTCAATGATAGGGTAAAAGACTGCATGCATAATTAGTATTGGAGAGTTACGTGGATTGGCCAAAGTTGATAAAAAATGGATAATAGCGACACTGGCATCCTTATTGTATCCACCAGACAAGTATTCTTGTATAGTTAATACAACAAGTATATATCAAGAACTAATAAAATTAAAATAAAACAAGCAGTCTAGAACCGCGGTGCGCAAACTGTGGGGCGCGCCCCCTTGGGGGGGCATAAGATTATGCAGGGGGGCGCGGGCTGCTTGCAGGGAAACCTGGGGTCAGGCAGAGCTGTGCACGGGCGGCTAGAAGCTCTGTGCTGCTGCTTCTATGTGTCTGTGTCTTGCAGAGGGGGCGGGGCTTCTCTCTGCACACAGACAGCCCTCCTTCTCTTCCTGTCTGCTTCCCGCACCAGTTTTCAGCAGCATGGGGGGTTGGGGGATCGGAGCATGTCGCCCCCCAGGTGAAAGTGTGTGTGTGTATTTGAGTGTGTGTGTGTGGGGGGATTGAGTTTGTGTGTGTGGGGGGGATTGAGTTTGTGTGTGTGTGTGGGGGGGATTGTGTGTGTGTGTGGGGGGATTGTGTGTGTGTGGGGATTGAGTTTGTGTGTGTGTGGGGGGATTGATTGTGTGTGTGTGGGGGGATTGATTGTGTGTGTGTGTGGGGGGATTGAGTGTGTGTGTGGGGGGGATTGAGTGTGTGTGGGGGGGGATTGAGTGTGTGTGGGGGGGATTGTGTGTGTGTGGGGGGATTGTGTGTGTGTGGGGGGACTGTGTGTGTGTGGGGGGGGGATTGTGTGTGTGTGTGGGGGGGGGATTGTGTGTGTGTGTGGGGGGGGATTGTGTGTGTGTGTGATGATTTGAGTGTGTGGGGATTGAGTTTGTGTGGGGGGGGATTGAGTGTGTGTGTGTGGGGGGGGGATTGATTGTGTGTGGGGATTGAGTGTGTGTGTGGGGGGGGGGGGGTTGTGTGTGTGTGGGGAGACTGAGTGTGTGTGTGGGAAGGGGATTGTGTGTGGGGATTGTGTGTGTGGGGGGGATTGAGTGTGGGGGGGGATTGTGTGTGTGTGTGTTTGCCGGGATTGAGTGTGTATGTGTGTGTGGGGATTGAGTGTGTGTGTGTGTGTGGGGATTGAGTGTGTGAGCGTGTGGGGATTGAGTGTGTGGCGATTGAGTGTGTGGTGTGTGTGTGTGTGTGTGTGTGTGTGTGTGTGTGTGTGTGTGTGTGTGTGTGAGAGTGTGTGTGTGTGGGGGTTGATTGATTGAGAGAGTGTGTGTTGTAATGCAGTGATGCGCAAACTGGGGGGGCAATGAGGCGCAAGATTATTTAGGGGGGCGCAGGCGGCGTGCGACAAAAACTGGGTGAGCGGGCCGGCAGACGCTGTGCGCGAGGGGCGGCCAAGAAGATGTGCACGGGCGGGCAGCCAAAGGTGTGTGCGGGTGGCTGAACAGGATAGTGCAGGTGGCGGCAACGTGATGGTGTGTGAGCGCACGCGCAGGGGCTTCGGATGTACGGGGAGGAGCACGCCCGAGCACGGTGAAGTCAAACGCCCCTCTTTCCGGTGTCTGCCCTGCAATAGCGCTGTGTTCCTGCTCTCCTCCGCTGGCAACCTGCTTCGCTGCGATCCTCTGCAAGTAAAAGGGTAGGCTGCCACTGTATCAATCATACTATGAATGTACAGAAATAATGGGAAAAAACTGTGAAAACACAACATTGAAAATGGGAAAAAATAAATAATACTGTAGGTAGGAAATTGGATGACAATGGGGATAGGAAGACAAAAAGCATGGAGGAGAAGGAAGAAAAAAAGGGGGGGGGGAGAGAGAAGGGAGGTAGCAAAGAGGTGGATGAATGCCCCCCCTAAGGATTGCCTTTGTGCACGTACGCTCTCCCAAGCTTGGCGCTTGGGGAGACAAACAAAATTGACTTTGATGTGCGCTCAGCAGCAGTCAATACACACACACACACACACAGACACACACAGACACACACACAAATAGCCCCGATCCACGCTTGCAAAATTATGCAGGACACCCTGTGCTCATGCTTGGAGAGTTGGTGATGTCACCACTCTCAGAGGCAGCGTGGACGCAGCCTAATTTTGCAAGCGCGAACTGTTGAAATATGTAAGTATTTAAACATATTTGGATTTATATTGTATACTGTTTAATAAAGGTTTTTTTTTTTTCATGTGATTTTGATTACATCAGGCAGGGGGGGCCCGAGAAATTTTATGGATGAAAAGGGGAGCTCGGCATAAAAAGTTTGGTCACCCCTGGCCTAGAATATTGCTTGAAGCCTACTCAATCTTACTTCTAATTATACAATCGTGCTCCTTATTCCCTTCCCATTCTGACTCCAGTCTGTTTTTAGTGTCATTACATTACACAGGTATCATGTCTATATTACATGTTCTTTCTACATTCCAAAAGAAGTTATCAATTATTCCTCTTCTAGGTCTCAAAAGATTGTACACTGTAAACCATATTCTCCTTTTCCTTTCTTTCTAAAGTAACTGAGACTTTTACTCATCTCTATTGGAGATATTTGAATCTACAGATAAATCTAGCAAATTAAAGTTTCCTGTAACATTTATTTCCATGGTATGTAAAGTTTCCTTTTCTGATAGTATTACTGTATACTGTATGCAGATCAACTGATATCCCATGGTTCCACAGCAATGTGTCCGGGTAGAACTATTATATGGTATTGGCCTATTTACTAAATATTTCTTGCCCCTTTTATAACTCAAGACAGGCAATAAATATTGGAAATAATCCGAATATTTCAGAAATACAGTTCTATATCTGTTATACTCAATGTAAATGTGTGTAAGGTCTCCAATCCTTGAAAGAACTAGCGGGACCCTTAAACTGTATACATAGGTAGATTACATAGGTGCCTCACGGCATACCAAAATGACTGTATGAGTGAAGCACTTAATTCCCAACATTTACTGTATACTCTAAAAATAGATAAAAGTTGATGATAATAAGGCCACAAATAGTCGTATATAAAGCTGTCTGTCCTGGCCAGCATCTCACATTAGTTACAGTCCATTGACATCTTAATATATAAATCTGAAGTTTGTGGGGTTGTAGATGTGGCCAATCAGATTGCTCTGTATCCCTGCCCCGCCCCGCCCCGCCTACCTCTCATTGGCCTGCATGGCTCTATGGCTCTGACGTCACCCAACTGCCACTCTCTTCTCCTCCTCACCCAACTGCCACACACACTCACACACAAGCACCCGGCCACTGTCCTCTTCATCCAGCTCACTTCCCCACCTAACACCCCCAGCTCACCTCCCCGCTGGCTCCCCCCATCACCCGCACCACCAGGCTCCACCGCTCCCTTCTTTCCCGCTCACCACCTGCGGCCTCCTCCTTCAAACGGCCGCTTCTCGGTGAGGGTCGGCCAGTATGGAGCAGCTCGGGCCCGCCTCTGGTTCCTCTGCCCGGCTCTGCTTCCGCTGCACTCTCGGCTCCTCCTCTTGCCTCTGCCGGTGTACGTTGCGGATGGCGGAGGAGGGTGTGGGGTACAGCACCCAAGAAAGGCGCCACACGGGACAGTGGGGGGGTGGGGCCTGCGCCCGAGAAAGGCGCCGCACGGGACTGTGGGGGGGGCGGGGCCTGTGCCCGAGAAAGGCGCCACACAGGATTGCGGGGGGTGGGGCCTGCACAAGAGGAAGGCGCTGCACGGGACTGCGGGGGGGTGGGGCCTGCGCCCGAGAAAGGCGCCGCATGGGACTGCGGGGGGGCGGGGCCTGCGCCCGAGAAAGGCGCCGCATGGGACTGCGGGGGGGGGGGGGCCTGCACCCGAGAAAGCCGCCGCTGAGCGCTGCACGGGACTCAGACCTCTGTGTGTGTGTGTGTGTGTTACTGTGTGTGTGTGTCACTGTGTGTGTGTGTCACTGTGTGTGTGTGTGTGTCTGTGTGTGTCTCTGTCTCTCACTGTTTGTGTGTGTGACACTGTGTGTGTGTGTCTCACTGTTTGTAAGTGTGTGTGTGTGTGTGTGTGTGTGTCTCACTGTGTGTGTGTGAGACACTGTATGTGTGTGTGACACTGTGTGTGTGTGACACTCTGTGTGTGTGACACTGCATGTGTGTGTGACACTGCATGTGTGTGTGACACTGTGTGTGTGTGACACTATGTCCCCCCCTCCTGTAACTGTCCCCCCCTCCTGTCCACTTTCCCCACCCCCCTCCTGTCCACTGTCCCCACCCCCCCTCCTGTCCACTGTACCCACCCCCCCTCCTGTCCATTGTCTCCACCCCACCCCTCCTGTCCACTGTACCCACCCCCCTCCTGTCCACTGTACACCCCCCCTCCTGTTCACTGTCCCCACCCCCCCTCCTGTCCACTGTCCCCACCCCCCCTCCTGTCCACTGTTCCCACCCCCCTCCTGTCCACTGTCCCCACCACCCACCCCCCACCTGTCCACTGTCCCCACCCCCCATCCTGTCCACTGTCCCCACCCCCCCTCCTGTCCACTGTCCCCACCCCCCCTCCTGCCCACCCCCCCTGTCCACTGTCCCCCCCTCCTGTCCACTGTCCCTCCCTCGGGGGGGGGGACGGAGAAATAGGGGGAGCACAGAAATAGGGGGAGAGGAGGGAGTGGGGAATTTAACTCACGGGCAATGCCGGGTATATCAGCTAGTCAGTATATAAAGTGGGTGCTCGTCTGAGAACTCTGTTCCCTCTATGCCGACCTTGTGCACATTTTGCACTGGCTGTGTTTTTTTTCATTTTTTGATTATCCAGTTAGATCCAGTAAAAGTTATAATTTTTCAAAACCACAAATTTTTTTCTCTAATTTCTTTTGTTCACCATTTTCTCTTCTATTTTATTTTTCATCATGTATGAGTATCAGTACGTATGTATAACTTTGTTTATATAGTGCCAACAATGTATGCAGCACTTTACAAAATTACAAGACAGCATAAGAGGGATTTTATTTCACTGGGGTTTTTTGTTTACCTTCCTCTAGATAAATATACTGTAAGTACAAATATAGGATAAAGTATCTGTGGTCTATATTGAGCATAGGTTGAACTTGATGGATGGATGTCTTTTGTCCTGGGTACAGAGTTACATTAAATTAACAGAGTTATACATTATAAAATATATATATATATATATATATTTTTTTTTTTTAATACATTGCATAAACAGTTAAAGATAATATATGTTATAGGCGTATGTAACAGTTGCAGTCCAGCTTAAAATGTGAGTCTGCTTTAGTTTTGAAAGAACTTAGATGTGTCGGCTTTGATAGTCTCAGGTAGATTGTTCCAGTTGTGAGGTGGATGGTAAGTGATGGAACAGTCTTTTGGAGTCAAACCTCAGGTGATAAATGTTGCATACTGTATGGTAGGGGTGAGGAGCTTTTCATATAGGTGCTCACTCAGAAAGTATTTGATGGCAAGACAGGAAAAATGAACTTTGCACCTAGACTCAAGTGATGGCCAATCTAGTCTTGGAGGACAAGAGGCATATTGAGTTGTAGAGGGTGCCAAGGTGAGTTTCAAGTGCTGTACCATATACTATGTCCCAATAGTCTATAATTGGCATTAGCATCTACTGTGAGATATTTTCTGACCAGCTGGCTTAGTGAGAATTTGTTGCAGTAAAGTACACATCGTTTGGCATAATTTTTGTATGTCAGTGTATCAATGTGCAACCCAAAAGTTAAATGGGAGTCAAACCATATGCCAAGATATTTAAAACTAGTGACAGGGGCTAGGATGGTATTAAAGTTGGTTCTGATTTGTAACTCCATCATTAGTAGCTTTATAAATTTAGCCTTGGTCCCAAATACCATTGTTATAGTCTTGTCAGTGTTTAAAAACAGTTTGTTTTGGGAAATCCAGTTTTCAAGTCTCGAAAATCAGATTGAAGTATGTCCAAAGTCAGAGAGGCTAGGAGGAAAACCAGGAGGGCAGTGTCATGGATGCCAAGAGAGTGAAGAATGTGTAGGAGAAGAGGGTGGTCACTAGTATCAAAAGCTGAAAGCTCAAGAAGACTCCGAATGGAGTAGTGTCATTGAGATTTGGCAAAATGGAGGTCATTATCTAAAACAAAAAGTAAGAGGGATAAAGGGTGATAGAAGGGGAGATAGAGACTAATATGTTATTTTAAAATAGGTTGAACAATAGTTTGTTTAAAAAGAGATGGAAAAGTACCAGAATAAAGAGATGTGTTAAAGATGCTAGTGAGAATGAAGACCATGATAGTAGCGAGAGGTTTCAGCAGATGGGAAGATATGTGATCAAGGCTGCGGTGGATACTTCTTGCTCTGTAAGGCCTCGGGCATGGTCAGCGCTTATGCGCTGACCCGTGCTGAGGCGCGCTGCTTCTCGGCAGTGAGCCCCTAATGAGAGCGGCTTTAGCAGGGGCTCGCTAACACTTCCGCAAGCGTGCAGAAGCGTAAGTCTTAGCAAAATTTTAAATTCAAGCGCTCAAGGGAGGGCAGGGCCGGTCACGTGAGCGGTTCACCCAATGAGGCCGAACCAACTCTGTGACGTCACAGCCCCCCCCCCTGACATGCCCCCGGACGGCGCGCGGACCAAGGCCAGGGAAAGCACCCGGTTTCCCTCAGCCTCCGCGCGCCTCAGCACGGCTGCAGTCCTATGGACGCAGCCTAAGGAAGATTAGGTAGAAGGAATGCAGAAGGGACATACTGTAGGCGATTTCTTTGTGGATAGCTTCCACTTTGCTTTTTCAATAATCATCAAAGTCTTGGGGTGTAATGAAGGAGTGGAGAATGATGAGTGGAGGTCAAAGAAGGGTGTCAAAGACAGAGAAGAGGTGGCTTGGGCTGGACTTAGGCCTGTTTATAAGTGAGGAAGAGTAACTGAAACTAGTCAGTAACTGGCAAGAAAAAAAAGCCGTTTTAGCTGGATAGTGAATTCCTCCAAAGATATTCAGCAGAATTAGTGCAAGAGTGCAGAAAGTATTTGTGTGTTTAGCCAGGGCTGACGGTTGAACTTCTGTGCATGTTGGCATACAGGAGAAGCCTAGAGATCAAGTAAGGAGGCAAGGACAGTGTTGCATGTTGTGACCAAGCTGTTTAGGTCTGTGGAGGCTGGTAGTAAAGAAACTTCGATTTTATGCTGAATTCCAATGGAATGCAGGTTGTGATTAAATTGTTGTGTGCTTTTAATTTGAGAGAAGACAAATGAGATATGGTTATGGTTATAGAGTGGGAAAGAAGAAATTGTAAAGACAAGGTCAAGGAAGTGGCCATCCGTGTTGGTACTGGAAGCATATTTGTGGAGACCAAAAGAGAAAGTGAGAGAGGAGGCAAGATGCCCAGGAAGGAGAGGGGTCGTCAATGCTGTAATTAAAGTCCCCTGAGAGGAGAGTAAGTGAGTCAGAAGAGAGGAAAAAGGATAACCAGTATTCAGTTAGAAAGGAAATTTGAATGTGAGGAGGTAGAGTTAGGTGGCTTATAGATGACAGCAATACATACAGAGAGCTGGAAGAAAAGGAGAACAGTGTGGGCCTCAAATGATGAGAATATCAGGGAACCAGGTGTAGGTAAGGGCTGTAATATAAAGTGAGAATAGAGAACAATTCCCATTCCATCTCTGCATCCCAAGCGGTGAGATGTGTGTTAGAAGGAAAGTCCGCCATAGGATAGTGCTGCCTCAATGGCAGAGTCAGAGTGTGAGAGCCAGTTTTCAGTTAATGCAAAGAGCAGAATATAGTAAGAGATGAACAGGTCCTTAACAGCTAGTGCAGTATTTTGTTAGAGAGACAGCAGCATTACAGAGAGCACATGAAAAATGGTGAGAAGTAGGGGGTGAGCAGGGAATATATAGGTTGGAAGGGCTTGAGCTTTAGATTTTACAGATTTTACAGATGAGAGGGTTGGTAGTGGAGAACAATAGTAAGTAGGGATATAGCGGGGGCCAGGAATTGGAGAAATTTCTCCAGACACCAATAGAAGGAGTGATAGGGACAGGAGGTGAGAGGAAGCCTTGTCCAGTAATAATCTCATATACTGTAGAAGATTAGGGAGATTGAAGTCCACCTCCTGTCCAACTCATGTATAACTCCTGGCACAGTTTAACATTTTCATACTTTAAAAAAATGGACACTTAAGTGCAATGTCACCCGTACAATGTGTCCCCAAACTATGTTCAAATTTACACAGCTAACAAATCACATGACCTCCCAATAAAACTGACCGAATTGTCCATTATAGGCTGGAACATTGACTGCAAAGGAATTTAAGGTAAAGCAGACTAACCCTAACATACCAGATAAGCAAATAGTTGATGAAAGAGAGGGATAAATCATGCTAAAGAGGGGTTAACAGGATTCAATTGAGGTTCATACCAGAAAAAATAAACACTTTTTTAAAGGGGGAGGGGAAATAAATCAGTCCAGAGACGGGTTAACAGATGATTGAATTGAGGTTCATACCTGAAGGTGAAGAAATTATGTAATTAGTTCCTTAACACAGCAATTAAGGTTCATCGCTTGCATGATCGATAAGTAAAATCAAAATTGTCTACATGGAACTCAAGTATAACTCCACGCACACTTAAAATAGTCACATTTTAAAACATAAACACTTACAGTAAGTGCAATGTCACCCTTTCCTATTTAAATACTGTATCACTGCAGCAATATTGGACAAGCATACAGGATATTGAAGCTATGAATGGCATATACATTTAATGTAATTGCTGTACTTAATGTGCACTCTTATCCCATTCACAAGCAAGCAATGGTATGCAACAGGTTGATGCAATCAGCAGAGAGCATAATAAACATTATTCAGCAGAAACATGGTTTGCATCTGAATATGAGGCAAATACAGTATGAGGGCAAATATTTAAAGGGCTATTTACAAAAATGAAAATTTGACAAAATCTTTGAAAACCAGGTCAATTTCTTATATTATCTTGTTTCTGATGATCAACATTTATAAAGCTTGTTCTGATGAGTTTTCTTCCCTTTTTCCTTGGCTCCAGAGATAAAGTTGCCTCCGTAAAGCTGCTGGGGACCCATGGTTCTGGATTGGACTCCCCAGAACAATAATCCTCCGACACCAGGCAGTCATGGTCCCACAATTTGCCCCACAGATGAAAATAATAATCTTTGCTACATCTGAACCAAAGGAAAAAAATGTGTTTATATGGGGTTATTCCCTATTTTGCACTTTCGCAACAATTAAACATGCAGAGTTGTAAATTGTTAGGTCGTTTCAACTTTCAAACCTTTATATTGCCCCCTATTTGTCTGCCACTTCTGAGTTGGTGTCAGGGCTTCACTTTCTAATAGTCAAAAGTGTATCTCAATTGTACGTAAACAGCTTAATTTGAGTGCACTGCCAAATATTTCACCAGCTTAAATTGAATAGTTAAATATATATAGTCAAAGTAAATAAAGAAATACATACATACATATATATATATATATATATATATATATATATATATATATATATATATATATATATATATATATACACACAAACAAAAAATTGTAGCGCCAAAAAACAGTACTGTGATAAATAATGAAATAATAAAACTATAGTTACATCAAAAGATGATTCGTTTAAAGTGTATGAATTATAAAAAGTGTATATATCTTTAAATAGTGTAACCTATTAAATTCTATTTAAACACTACCAATATCAATATAATAACAGTGCATAAACGTGCTGAAAAAAGAAACAGAAAAAATAAATAAAAAAAAGTCCAACCAGTCCTTCAATAATTAGTCCATAATGATAGGTATTCAATGTAGATAAAGGGGTCTTGGGCTGCTCTCACACGGGGTAAACCAACTCCACAGATATCTAAAAACACAAAAAGAGAGAGAGCACATGCCCCATAGCATAATACTGCATGAAATTTATTAAAAAATGGGGGAAGGGGGTGGGGGTAGGGGGTAAAAATCGCACTCACAAGATTAAAATATATAAAAAGCAGTTTGTGAATTTATCACCACCATCCGGTTCTGGATACTGGAACACGTCTCCGTGGACTCCTTCAGGACTGCCAGACACGATCACCAGGAACCAGGTGTACAGGGCTCCGTTCGCTATCTGTATATTGTCCAGATTCCAGCTCTCGCTTCCAATGGCCGCCGATGGTATTCTCACGCTTGGTATGGGCTCCTGCGCGTGCGCGGCGTCGTTGTGACATAATCGAGCAGCTTTAACATCACGCGTTTCGTCACCTGACGGGCGACTTTTTCAAAGGGCTGATCAGCCCTTTATACATATATATATATATCACGAGAATGACCTAGGCGCAAAGGGAGACAAAAAAACGAGAGAGAAAAAACATAGGGTAGTATGTCTTGAAAATTAACCCCTTAATTGGCAAGATATGCACTCACAGCGATTCCTGCAATTCAAGCTTTTTATCCACCCTGGGATCTGGAACTGCATACAGGACGTCCTGGATATTATTCTTCAGATTTTCCCCATGTGTCTGAACAGTTTCTCAATGCCAAGCCTCCGTCTCACGGATTTGGATGCTGGCTCTTGGTGGGTATCTTGGTACACCTCCGGTGCACCTCCTCACAGTCCTCCAGGTACTCACTGGTTCTTGGTGGGAGTCCTGGTACACCTCCGGTGCTTCTGCGCAGTTTGATGACGTGACTCCGTCTTGCGCGAGAAACGCGTAGGGCGTGTTGATTTTAGTGTATGCGAGTCTGCAGGAGTGAGAAGACACACTTCTATCCTGTGTGTATTACTGGCATCTGTGACGTCACGTCACGAGTTGGAGCGCGGAGCTCGCGCGAGATGGAGTCACGTCATCATTAGTGTTATTAGTTTTATTGGATTGATATCTCTGTGGGATTGCGCTGTGTGTTTCTTTCCTTTGTTCGTTCTCTCTCTCTCTCTCTATATCAAATAAAAAGATCACTAGTGATCTGCCTTTCACCATTATCCCCAGCATACAGTGCTTCCACTGCTGCAAGGGATTCTGGGAATTGACATGCAAATGAGCACACAATATGTCACCTTTTGTCTGAAAAACCATTGTTACATGGAGCCCATATAAGTTAATTCTCGCTGTTAACACAGCTTTAAAGCACAGCATGGCACAGTTGCAGACCTGCCTAAGACATGTGAATGTGCTCACAAGTGATCTTTTTATTTGCTATATGCAATACGGTGGAGGTTTCTTGTTGCCTTTTTCACCCACCATAACTTAAAACGTGATGGTAAACCCTACAGTCTTGAAAATGCAAAGCCAGCAGTGCAAACAAATTCACACTGATGATACCCATTAAGGGTGAAACATGTCTGTGAATGGTTTCTCTGGCTTTTCATCTGATTTCTATCCTGTACTTTAAAGCTGTGTTAACAGCCAGCATTAGCTTATATGGGCTCCATGTAACAATGGTTTTTCAGATAAAAGGTGACACATTGTGTGCTCATTTGAATGCAATTTCCCAGAATCCCTTGCTGCAGTTGAAGCACTGTATGCTGAGGATAATGGTGAAAGGCAGGGTTGCAGACCTGCCTAAGACATGTGAATGTGCTCACAAGTGATCTTTTTATTTTCTATGTGCAATACGGTGGAGGTTTCTTGTTGCCTTTTTCACCCACCATAACTTAAAACGTGTGTATATATATGTATATATATGTATATATATGTATATGTATATATGTATATATATAAAAAAAATAATGAATAGACAATACTGTTCTGTGGCTAACGAAATGCTTTTATTTGTGCGAGCTTTCCAGATACACTGATCTCTTCTTCCGGCGAAGTTACAATGAATAAAGCAAGCAAAGGGTTTACTTAAAAACAGTGTCTCTTGGAATGTTATCTGTGCTTGCCTCCCCCCGTGTTTATGGGAAATCAGGTAGTTAATTTGCTGGCAAGAATTCTGTCTGCATTGTTGCATTTTTTATAGAATCTCTGTTGGGTGTATCACATGGCTCGTTCTGTTTTTATCACAAACAGAAGGTTGAGTTCGCTTCTTACTGAGATTATTTGTCGGTAATTTTTCCAGGAGGGATTTCGTTTTTGTATAGATTCTAATTCTTCTAGTTTTTGTGTAAGTATATTAATTTGGATTGTTTTTTCTTTCTTTTCCCAAGAAGCTAATGCAATCAATCAGCCCCTGATGACTGATTTGTGTGCCTCTCAAAGGGTTAAAGAAGACACCATTTGGGTGTTATTCAACTCAAAATATTGAGTGAGCTCTTCTGTTACTAATTGGAGAGTTTGTGGGTTTATTAATAAACACTTTTTAAAAGACCACAACTTTGTTTTGTGTTTTATTGTAAGGCCTTCTAGTTTGGTTATGATTGTAGAGTGATCAGACCAAGCACAAAGAGCAATGGTAGCAGAAGAGATATTACCACTAAATTGATGGTCAATCAAAATACTGTATAGTCAATTCATGAGCAACTATTTTGAGGGTGGGAGTTAAAATATATATATTTTTTTAAATCTAACGTCAGCAAAGAAAAAAATTGAAGCAATCACATGGATTTGTGGATGCACCATGTGATGTCCTTCCTTTTATGGAGTGATGTGACGTGACCAAAAAGGGAGGGAAGTCAGCCAATCAGGTAGCATGCCTCCCTCCCTTTTTGGTAACGTCACATCACTAAAAAAAAGGAAAGGCATCATATGGTACATCCACCAATTTGATTGGTGGATGTACTATTTATTTATATTTATAAAAACTGTTTTACCAGGAAGTAATACATTGAGAGTTACCTTTCGTTTTCAAGTATATCCTGGCCACAGAGTTATAAAAAATACATGGTTACATTAAAAGAACCGGGTTATACAGTCAATTTACAGACATTTCATGGACAGATAGAGTTGGAAAATTGGGTACAAGGGATAAAGGGCTTGTGAGTTTCAGATTGAAATAGAGCAGCTTTAACATCACCAAACATCAGCGAATGGCAGCAAAAGGCTCACACCCTTTTGCTGGGGTGGTTGAGATCCAATGCAGAAGTGAACACAAAGTTCCTTGTGTCCTCTTGGCTCATTAACATTCCAGGGGGTGGGGTTAACGTTCCACAAAGTACAAGCACATTTTAACCCTTAGCACGCTGGTCCCGTGCAGAGAGGAGCAGCTCTTTGGGAGCCCCATCAGGCTGTCCGCCTTTGGGGCAACGCAGGTGTACACTGGGGTGGTTGAGATTCAATGCAGCTATGAACACTAAATTCTTTGTGTCCTCTTGGCTCATTAACATTCCAGTGGGTGGGGTTGACGTTCCACAAAGTACAAGCAAATATTAACCCTTAACACGCTGGTCTTGTGCAGAGGGGAACAACTCTTGGGGAGCCCCATCAGGCTGTCTGCCTTTGGGGGGGCAACGCAGATGTACTACAGTATGTGATGACTTCCATTTTTTTTGCTGAAGTGGCATAATTTTTAAGTGAGGGAAGCATATGCTACCTGATGGGCTGGCTTCCCTCCCTTTAAAATGATGTCACATAATTAGAAAAATGGAAGCTATCACATGATACATCCACTAATAGGTTTGGTGGATGTACCATTTGTCAGTGAAATGTGATGTCACAGGCTTTATATAAGGTCTGCCACATCTCATTTGATACCAAGAAGCCGTCTGATCAACATCTCTTGGAGCTGTTGGAGAAGAAAGAAGAAAAGGATGAAGATAAGAAGAAAAGAAAGGAAAGAAGAAAAAACTACAAGCAACTGAGGATTGTGGACTTCTTTGCGTCATGCTGCTGAGGATCATTGCATCGTGTGGCAAGAGTTGGTGCCGCTATTGTATGAGGAGAATGAATCTTCATCCTGGCAAAGGTACAGTAAGAAACACATTGATTGTACTTTATTTAATTGTGGGTTTTTTTTTGGATACCTATTGACTGGCAATGTGTTTGTCTATGCACCTTTGAGGGAATGGATAAGCACATTGACAATCAACGCATTTTTTGGCAAATGTTTGTTTTTATTTAAATGTAATGTATTTTATGTTGTAGTCTTTTTTTAGATTGCACATTTACTGCCATTGTGGCAAACCATGCCCATATTATGGGCATGGTTTACCAGACTGACAATCAATGTATATTTTTGCAAATGTTTGTATTTATTGAACTGTACTGTAGTATTTTATTTTGTGGGAATTTTAGGTTGCACATTTATTGCCATTTTGTGGGCATGATTTACCACAGTGACAATCAATGGGTTTATTAGCAAATGTTTGTTTTTATTTAATTTTAATGGTTTTAATTTTTAGATTGCCTATTCATTGCCACTGTGGCAATCCTTGCCCATACAGTGGGCACGGTTCACCACAGTGACAATCAATGGGTATATGTCGTGGGAGATGGTGGTAGTTTGCCAGGGGAGGGTAGATAGAACTCCCACTTGGGTAGTAGGTTGGGTTAACCCTTAATTACCATAGCAGTTACTAACCACAAAGGTAATTAAGGGGTTAGTGGCCAGTAGTTTGTTTTTTAATTTTAATGTTGCTGCCCACAGGGGACTAAGGGGACAGAGGTGAGGACTATGGTGGCCCTCATCCTGGCAGGGGTGAGAACAACTTTAATTTACTCTATGCTGGCTGGGTAATGTTCTATTTTTAATGGACAAATTCCCTATTCAGATTTGAATAATAGGGATTTTTTCAATTACTGTACGGTATGTGTTGGGGGAGGGGTTGTTGGGGTAGAGGGGTTGGGTAGTAGCATGCCCTTTTATTGCTATTGGGATTATCTTTGCTCCCATTGAAGGCATAGGTAACCACACTGGCAATTAATAGGTGTATTGGATAGTTTTGGTTGTTGTATTGTATTTTAATGTTTATTGGAGGTTGGGTGAAGGTTTTTTTTGGGGGGGGGAGGCGTGTTGGTGTTTAGGCCTACCAGGTGGGTAGCCAGAGTGGTTAACCACTTCATTACCTTAGCAGTAGTAACTGCTTAGGTAATGAAGGGGTTAACTCCTTCCGCAATCTTCCGGTAGGCCTAACCACCCACCCTGGGAATATCCAACCTTCATCCACCACCTCTACCCCCAACAAACTGAGCACTGGTATTTAACCCCTTCATTACCTTAGCGGTTAGCCACTAAGGTATGAGCTGCCTCTAAATGTATTTTTATTACATAGGATTGAAGCAGTGGGTCTCCGGAGCTGGTATCAATGCATGTCACCTCCGGCGACACCCGACTTCAATCTGATGCAATAAGAATATATTTTCTCGCCCTTCAGATAGCAAGATCAGAACGTGCGAGTTGCAGCCTTGATGTAAATCTCAGAGATACCTGAATACCTTGATCTGTCAAAAAATGCAAGTTTGATCATTTTTTGAGCTACTGCTCGGTATGTCTGAGCGGGAGCACTACCGATTGGGAAGAAGCGAGTTTGGCAATTTTATCAGCGCATTCTGAATAGCTACACATGCAAATTCACTCAAAAAAGTGCTCAAAGTGTAGATAACTCACTTTTTTAAGCTACCTGAATAGGCCCCCTAGATTGATTATTCAGAGCGAGTTTAACTTTTATTTGTTGTTGGTCCAAATGCATAAAATTAATGAAACCAGCAACATCATTAATATGCATTCTTTTACATTTTTTTTGCATTCTTTGCAAAGCAGGAGGCAGTATGGCTATCCAAATTTTGTCTGAATGGGCCATATTACATACCATATAAATCGTGGACAGATAAAACAATTAGACTGATTTTGATGCATCACTATTTTCTCATGTAATTACATTAACTAAACAATGATGCACCCATACACAACTTATATTTTCCAACAGTAGACATCCACTGGTATGCTGCAATTGGCTGACTATTTATATTGCCCCGTTCAATGACAAATAAAATGAAAAATGTTGATAGATTCTTCTGCACCAGGGGTGTGGATGAAGAAGAAACCTAAGTGGTTTAGAAAGCTCTGCACATTTTATTTACAATATACTCATACAGTATTTTGGTTCACTGCAAGGTCACAATTTACAACAAATCACATTTCAGTATTAAACAAATGCTTTAGAGGATTTTTACAGTCAGTCTTTGGTGCTTGTAATTCTTTCAAGTTTCATTCTATGTTTTCAAGGAAATTAGGAAGCCATCAGTGCTGTAAGCTATGTTTGGCTAACAGGGCTATTGCTCATTACTGTGTGGGATGTTGGGGTAGGGTGTGTTGGGGTAGAGGGGGTGGGTGATGGCGTAGTTGCCCCAGAGTGGGTAGTTAACCCTCCCAGGGGCGGGGGGAAGGAGGGAGGATTTGGTGTAGCAACAGTTTGGATTAATGAAAAATCCAACTGGATTGTATCCAATTTTGGATTAATCCACCCTTCTCTACTGCTAAGCTGTTTAAAATATACTTTTCTTAGATT
Source organism: Ascaphus truei (assembly GCF_040206685.1). NCBI lineage: Eukaryota > Metazoa > Chordata > Amphibia > Anura > Ascaphidae > Ascaphus > Ascaphus truei. The sequence continues at coordinate 192,363,904 of NC_134483.1, read as the reverse complement.
TGGTCCCAATGATTCCCCAAAAATGCAGAATATACATGATGTTAAAGTTGCACATAACATTGCAGTGGAGCAGAAAATTACATCATAGAGATACAGTAAATCTGTCTAATATCTGTCTTTCTAATGCAGACAGGGCATCCAGGTACTGCTTCCATGGCTCAGCTGATTGGGGCATTCACATCTTTCACTACCAGGGGACGGCAATTAAGGAAGAAGATTTTTCCATCGATTCATTGCAATACACTGCCAGCTAAACCTTACACAGATTAGCTGTTAAGAAAACAAACAACATTCCCACATTTGTGTCATTGTACTGTATATTATTATTTGCAGGACTACCCTGTCGCGTTACCGCATTTAAGCATTTTAGGGCAATGAATCACTTAACAGTATAGCTTAAGAGGCCAGTTGCACATCAACCACACTATGGTAACATTTAATGACGAATATGCAAAACTGCACAAGCAATAGATAATCACGAGAATCTTAGCTACTGTATGTCTTAATTAAAAGCTTAAAAAACTGCTAACCCTGATATTGAGAAAATAATCAGGCTACATCTATATATAAAGCTCCAGGAAAGTTTAGTCAGGCTACTGTACATCTCTATATAAAAACTATGTTTTTTTGAATTTCAAGGGAAATTGAAATATCCATACTGTATATGGTACTGTAGATGTGTGTACAACATAATCTTGTAATGAGAGAGTGAAAGTTACCGCAATGCAATTAAACTATATTTTTCAAAGTTCTAATGCTATCCAGGTCTAGGAGGCATGTTAGAAAAATCTGTCTGTTCTGCTTTGGTTTGTCTTTACAAAGGTGTCTGATGCTATAGAACCATAATAAGTCAATTTGTCTGTATTTAAAATCAGAATGTTAGGCTTCAGTACTGTATGTGCTAAAAGATTATGTCATTACAGAAATTACAGGTTGCAAACTAAAACTAAATTAACAAAAATCTCATATTTATGTAGCCTGGAGCTCCCGCAGCTCCTTGAGACCCCCCTCCCCTTGGGCAGCTCGATCGCGGGTGCCGAAAGACCCGACGGCTGCTTCCAAGGGTGGGGGCTGGAGCAGGGAGCAGCGCTGCTTCCCCTGCCTGCGGCCGGTTGTCGGGGACGCGATCGGGCCGTTGCTAAGGCCGCGATCGCGTCTCTAAGGTCCCGGCGGCTGCAGAGCAGGGCGCCGCCATTGAGGACGCCGCCATTGCGCATTAGCTCGCGCATGCGCAGGGATGGCCCAGACTCAGGAGAGCCCCAGATAGCTCGCGCATGCGCAGGGAGGCTGCGAGAGTTAGGGAGAAGTCGCGTGAGTGTAGGGAGAGGCCAGGGAATAGTGAGGCAGCCCCAGATAGCCTGCGCCTGTGCAGGGAAGTGCAACAAAAGCCCGCGAACCCCTAGCCTACCAGGGAAGACTCTGAGCAGGGGCTACAAGTCCCATGAGTCTCTGTATGCCCCATGTGACACCAGGGAGCCAATAGGGCTTAGGAAGGCCAGGCAAGGAAAGTGGATACATTGTTTGCGCTGCAGCACGTTTTGTCAGTTGGAGCTGGGGAGCTGTGAGGGAAGGAAGGGTGCAGAGAGCATGTGCAGCTCCTGCATCGAGTAAGGTCCCCCACATCCCAAGTAAGGCCCCAACTCCCCACCAGGTTAGTGGGTAAGTGCTGAGGGACGGCCCAGATAGGGACGCTGCCCTTAGTGCGTGTGTGTGTGCTGTCTTGTCAGGATCACGGCTGGCAGGGCTGTGAGGCCTGACAAGAAGGCATAGTGCTAGTGTGCAGCAAGTTGCTGTACGCGTTACGAAGTTTGCAGTGCGTAGCTGCTAGTGCGTAGCTGCTAGTGTTAGTGTTAGTGTTAGGGTTCAGTGAGTGTCAGGACTGGGATGAGTTAGGGGAGTGGGGCAGGTTATTACCCCGCAGGCCCTAGGAGTTTTCCCCAAGCCACCCCAGGTTGCGGTTCATCAGGGACAGGCCCTAGGTTAGGGTTCCTGTCGCTTTAGGGTTAGTTAGGGATAGACAGGGATAGCGGCGGTTGCTGTTCCCGTGATGCGGTTGGTGTTGCCGTGATTCGGTTGTGTGCCTGTGAAGCGGTGGGACCCTCGTTGGGGTTCCTGGAGAAGTACCTGGATAGGATCAGATGGATGGATCGCACGTCTGACCCTTTTAGAAGAGTGTTGCAGGCCCGAGCATCGGAGTGCTCGGAAGGTATTCAATATATATGTGCACCAACAGGCCTAACACATTAATTAGTGACTGCGCAGTCACCCACGTTCTCTCCTAGAGTGCGGGACATTGGGTGGGGATTCTCGGGACACTGGGTGGGATCACCTAGTGTTGGGAAGCGTCCTGCGCGACGCGGTAAGTGTCTCCTCTAGAGAGGGACACAGGTTATGATGTTGATATTGCTGTGATCTGTTTCTTGCATGTTGAGTAAAGTCCCTAGTTAATATATATATCTGTGTGAGTATCGATTATTGTGATTGTCCTGCGAGGAACCACTCCCCCTATGGTGGGAGCCATCGCAGGTGGAGGCGTTGGAAGTAAGTACCCCTAGTATAATGGCCCCAGGTTCCCCGTGGCGGAAGCTCAGCCCTCCTGTGAGCCAACAGGTATAGCACCACACTAGAAGTAGTCAGATACACCTACACACCCCAATCTCACTTAGGGTGGGGGTAAGAGGGCTACATTTATATATTTTAGAAAATGTTGTATTTATCTGTTCTTTGCTAGTCTTTTAGCTCAATTTCCATTTATTTTGGGAGCAGTGACGGATACAAAAAGTGGCAATGCAGCTATACATAGCCAAATTTGTCTCGAAACAGGAAGTGACTCATAGTTCTTAAATGTACTAAAATACAGTAATACATCACACTATTTACAGTTATTTATAGAAATACTGTAGTTATATTACTAATATATATTGTGCTAAGACTATCCATCCAAGTAAAAGCTAATTCTGAACAAAAATTTACCAATTGTAAAAAAAAAATCTAAATCAGAAGTGGAATAATTGGAATACAGCAGTGAAACGTAATGTGACACATCCACCAGAGAATACCAGAAGTGACATTCTTCTAGCCTCAACTGGAAGTTATATCACTGAGATGCAAACTAGAAGTGATATCACTCATAGCCAAAATTTGACAGCAATACCATAATGAACCAAAATTCTGCTGCTGCTGCAATGCATCAACCACTGCACACACAGAAATTTCAAGCCATATAGCATATACAAAATAGACAACCATATTAAAAGACATATGTAAATACTAAATTGATACTAAAGTGCAATTAGTGAGATCAAAAAGTGCTTTAACTATACAATATATTATATACCAACCCAGTTAACACTATTTAAATAGATGTTATAATACAGATGTAGTAAAACATACTGTTTCCATACCGTGACAAGGTGCGAGATTAAAGCTGCGGGAAAAAATAGTTAACCATGGCTCATTTGTGCAACGGCGGTAGTCCGGGTAAAGGTTGCTGAAGGCACACTCCTCCATCTCCGCTTTCCCACCAAGCTGAATTGTCCTCAGCCTTTTGGACATGCTCAGCTTGGAGGGGAAGCACGCCTTCAGCAACCTCTACCATGATGACTGCCGCCATTTGTGAGTGCATGCACACAGAACACTCAGCTTTGCCACCAGGAGCCAGGAGACATTTTTTAATTCCTATGCACCACGGGAAATGTAAAAACATGCCCTGGATGCTGTCAGCTAAGTTGAGTGTCCTTTGTGAGTGTGCACTCGCACGCACATGCCAAGCTCTCACCCATACGTAAGAGCACCCCACCGCATAGTAGTGTTGGCAGCACACAGTACTGCTTGAACAGTGCCGACACTACTACACGGTGTGGCGCCTCGTGTATGAGAGTGCGCTGGCCTACTGGGCGAGCACTCTGTCATACATGAGACGTACTGCCGCAAAGTAGTGTCAACACTGACATTACTGCGTGCCATCAACACTACAATCCTGCAGGGCACCTCATGACGGTATGAGAGGGCACTGGCCTCTGTGTTCCTTTAGCGCCCCTTTTGGTTGGCACCCCGGGCAAGTACCAAGCCCGCCTGTTGCAGGGTACATTCAACTACACACGTGGGTTTCTTGACAAGGCTGTTTTATTTAGCCTTAAAAGATATACAGCACACAAAACAAAAATAGCTTTTCATCAGCAAAAACGAAAATGGCTTTTTCTTCAGCAAACCAAACAAAACAGTTTCTCTTTAGCAGACAGTTTATATATAAGGCAGCTACCATTTTTCTATGCAGGGGACAGACAGTTCACAATACAACTGCTTTGCTACTCAGACCTTGTTTTCAGGAATCTCTTTACTTCTTACTCCTCTCTCATCAACAGCCAGGCTGCATGTGTCTACAGCCTGGGTTTTAACACACCTTGATTAGGCAGCTGGGATCCAACTAATTGTCCTGAGGTTCCCAGCTGAAGTTAACCTAGTCAGTGCTGCACTGCAGACTAGACATAGGTTTTCCAGGCATATAACTGATGGCTTTTATTTACCCTGTCACACCGCCCCTTAATCCGACACTGACAACGACAGAATTCAAAATGTGAAAGACACAATAAATGGAATTTTACGGCATCAGAGTACTGTGGGCTTGACTAATCAGTGAATAAAACTTCAGAATAAAACATTATATTTTTGAATGTACAGTATACAGTTTTTAAAAGTAATTTTTTGTCATTAATCCTTGTTTCCATCCATTCTTGCAGATTTGTTAGACTGATCAACGTCAACACCTTGTTGGTGTCGGAAACACAACTGTACCACATACTGTGTACATACAACACGCATGAGCACAAATGAATCACATATGCTTTCCATATACAGCTCAAACCTGTTATAGCGCGATCTGCTAAAACGCGGATCCAATTATAATGCTGTTTTTTTTTAAGCTTTATTGCTAACGGACGGACACACACAATACACCCCTACACATCACATCCCAACCCATCCCCCCTTCCTGCACATCACCCCTTCCTGCACATCTCCCACAGCCTACAAATCACCCCCCCTGCACATCACATCCCATCCCCCTGTCCATCACATACCCGCTTCCTGCACATCACATCCCCCCTTCCTGCACATCACCCCCCCCCCATCACATCCCATCCCTTCCCCCTCTGCCCATCACATCCCCCATGCCTGGACATCACCCCCCCCTCATCATATCCCATCCCACCTCCCCTTCCCATAACATTCCTCCTTCCTGCACATTAACACACACACACACATACACATACACAAACACATATACACACACCTCTCCCTCCCTCCCTACACCTCCACTGGGGAGGAGGAGAGAAGGGAGCTGGTTCCTGGCTGGGGACTCACACAAACAGCTGAAATCCCGGCCCAGACTCTGTGAAATCCTCCCCCGCTCCCCCTTCTTGCAGATTCACAGCTTCTCTGCACAGATCAGCTGCTGCTGCAGGTGAGTGTAGTGTTGTGGGGGGAGGGGTGGGCGCTGCGACGCTGGCTTCAGGGAGAGCTGAGAGTGTTATCCCAGCTCTCCCCCTCAGGCGGACGTGGAACCCGTGATCACGACGGCAATTTTTTTTTGTAATTGCGACCCCGGTTATAACACATCATATCGGGTGGACACCGAGAACCGCATTATAACGGGGATAAGCTGTAGTTCACATACTGGTAGCACGCATCCCATATACAGTAGTTTACTTAGAGCTTGCTTGCACAGATACAGAAGTACAGTGTAACTCACGCATCTATTTCTTCCTGATTATAAATAAATATAAATCTCACAATTATTTTACAGAATTAAACTTTCCAATTGACAGCCAGAGAAAAATGTCGGTGGTTGTTGAAGAAGATTGTGTTAGTGTAACAAGATTATATTATTTCACAAAGTCTTTGTTATTTATGTATAACAGAGAAAAAAGATTAGGTGCAGAACAGCGCTAATAATACAAATTAAATATTAATAAATAACACAGGCAGCCAGGTGAATGACTGGTGGTACAACCAGTCAGAATAACATAACAAAAGAAGGGTAACCGGCGCCAAATGAGTTAAATTCAAACCAATGGGGGTGTAAAAGTCCAAAGGAAGTCCTTGGGACGATGGGATGTGATGATTCTCGCCTCGAACGAAATATATGTGGAAGAAAGAAAAGACAAACAGATAATGGTGCAGTAAAATAACACTGGGGGGGTGAGTGAACACTATCAACACAGGACACACAAGACAAACAAACACTAAACACTAGCACGGCCTATATAATAAAAGAAAAGCAATTTATTTGGGGTGTGGAGGGTGCATAACCGCATCCGGAGGGGTAAAATTACAACCCTACTCACAAGATGCTGGCAGGGTAAAGGCAGCGAGCTGGATGCATACAGCTGGGCTCACAAAGATGGCGACCGGAGCACTCTGATCAACGTCCACACGTGACCGGAATGGAAGGCAGGTCGCTCGAATGACGGGGTCTCTAGGCGGACGTGACGTCACCTCCGCTGTGGTCCCACCTTAGGCACGCTCTCTCCAGTCCTCCTCAGCAACCGTGATCCCGCAAAACGGTTTAGGCACTTGGAAACTGCAGATTTCTCCTCTTGGGACTGCAGATTTCCACCACAGTGAAAACACTTCTAAAACACGAAACTTCCCGACCGGTTTCGTACGCTTGCGCGTACTTCTTCAAGGGAAAGACATCCCTTGAAGAAGTACGCGCAAGCGTACGAAACCGGTCGGGAAGTTTCGTGTTTTAGAAGTGTTTTCACTGTGGTGGAAATCTGCAGTCCCAAGAGGAGAAATCTGCAGTTTCCAAGTGCCTAAACCGTTTTGCGGGATCACGGTTGCTGAGGAGGACTGGAGAGAGCGTGCCTAAGGTGGGACCACAGCGGAGGTGACGTCACGTCCGCCTAGAGACCCCGTCATTCGAGCGACCTGCCTTCCATTCCGGTCACGTGTGGACGTTGATCAGAGTGCTCCGGTCGCCATCTTTGTGAGCCCAGCTGTATGCATCCAGCTCGCTGCCTTTACCCTGCCAGCATCTTGTGAGTAGGGTTGTAATTTTACCCCTCCGGATGCGGTTATGCACCCTCCACACCCCAAATAAATTGCTTTTCTTTTATTATATAGGCCGTGCTAGTGTTTAGTGTTTGTTTGTCTTGTGTGTCCTGTGTTGATAGTGTTCACTCACCCCCCCAGTGTTATTTTACTGCACCATTATCTGTTTGTCTTTTCTTTCTTCCACATATATTTCGTTCTATTTATGTATAAGCTCTAATTTAATCTTATAAAAAGTTTATACTTTAAACATATAACATTGCATTTAGATTAAAGACACACTAACCTGCCTATCATTACTGCAAAGTACTACGACCGATGCAAAATACAATAAATGCCAGAAATGTACACTTGGTTTTATGCGGCACAGAAAACAGTAAGTCTTGCTACATCTGTAGTTTATAGCAAAATTCTAAGACAATTGATGTTCTAGAGCAGATGCCAAAAAGCAATACAGATATATTGTATGGCAGGCCTGCACAACACGCGGCTCCACGGCGGCTTTCCCCGTCGTCCTCCCTCCCAAGCCACTATCCCCCCCCTCCTCTCCCGGCCGCGAGCCACTATCCCCCCCTCCTTTCCCGGCCATGAGCCGCTATCCCCCCTCCTCTCCCATCCGCGAGCCATGAGCCCCCCCTGCTCTCCCGGCTGCGAGCCCACCTCCTCTCCTGGCCACGAGCCCCCCCTCCTCTCCCAGCCGCGAGCCCCCCTCCTCTCCCACCCGGGAGCCGCGAGCCCCCTACTCTCCCACCTGGGAGCCACGAGACCCCTCCTCTCCCGCCCGGGAGCCGCGAGCCCCCTCCTCTCCCGCCCGGGAGCCCCCTCCTCTCCCACCTGGGAGCCGCGAGCCCCCTCCTCTACCGCCGGAAGCCACAAGCACCAAGCCCCCTCCTCCTCCTCGAGCCTGCTCTCAGGACTGCACGAGTGTGCTAGTCCTGCCTGCTCCGTGAGGTGCCGTTGGGGGGAGGTGAGGTGCAGGGGGGTGGGAGGTGAGGTGCAAGGGGGGGGAGGTGAGGTGCAAGGGGGGGGGGTGAGGTGCAAGGGGGGGAGGTGAGGTGCAGGGGAGTGAGAGGTTCAGGGGGGTGAGGTGCAGGGGGAGGAGTAGTGGGCTGATGTGAGGTGAGGTGCAGGGGAGTGATATGAGGTGCAGGGGGGTGGTTAGGTGCAGGGGAGTGAGTAAAGTGAGTTGCAGGGGGGGGGTGAGGTGCAGGGGGGAGGTGTAGTGGGGTGATGTGAGGTGCAGGGGGGAGAGTGAAGTGAGGTGCAGGGGGGGAGGTGTAGTGGGGTGATGTGAGGTGAGGTGCAGGGGGGTGATGTGAGGTGCAGGGATGTGATGTGAGATGCAGGGGGGAGAGTGAGGTGCAGGGGGTTGAGGTGCAGGGGGGTGGGATGTGTGTGGTGGGGTGTGAGATAGTGGGTGAGTCTTGCAAAGGTTGATCATGAGGGGTGCAGGGGGAGATATACGAAGATGATGAGTGCTGGAGGAGATATGAGGATGATGATGATGAGAGGTGCTGGGGGGGATATGATGATGACGGTGATGATGATTATGATGATGATTTTACCCGTGCGGCCCGAATCTGTTTTCCTTGGAGCAGTTCGGCCCTTCTCACTTTACAAGTTGTGCAGGCCTGCTGTATGGTATTTCAAGGGTTAGGCACGGACACTCAGATCCAAAGATTCATTGATTCATCTTGGCCTGACAGTGTCCAATGTGAAAATCCACCTGCTCTCTATTTATTTGGACTTAAAGTTGGTCCCTGTTACCGCCTCTATTTTCTCTTTTTTTGGGGGGTTTACCTTAATTCTTCTTGTATTGTTACCAGGTTTGCCACACATACAGGTTGTTTACCTTTGTGAGATTTTGTCACCATATCTTCTTGTTTTGTTTTTGTTTATTGCTAATTGATGGGAGTAACGATAATTTACATTAAATAAATCATTGTGTACCATATTTTAAAATATATTTGTGAATGTATGATATTTATCAAGAACAATTCTTATTCCAGCTAAAACTAATCAGTGATTAAAGCCCCATCTGTGGTATTTTCTTTTTTATTGTCACTGAATGAAAAATAACTTTTTATCTTGTTTCTTTTTCTTAAAATATGACAGATTGTTTGAATTTATTATTTCTGCAAATAGGTGAATGGAGGATAGTTAAAAGCAACTCATGTAAATGTTATTGAAATCTATTTAGAAGAAATAATTCAGTCAATCGCTCAATTTGTGCAGGATTACACTTTAATAAATGTATGTGGTTTGTCGTTAATCTTAAGAATTTTAATTTAATCACAGTTATTGAGTCAGGAAATTTCAAATGCATACACACAATCCACAGATTGTAAAATGACTGAATTACCAATTATCTTGACAAATACAATTACTTTAAGATCACTTTAAATATAAAAAATTACAAATAATGAACATTACCACAAAGAGGATATGCTCACCATATTGTGTCTTCATAAATGTATTGAATTTCTCCAGGAGGGGCTGTTTATTAGAATACTGCTCTTTGCATTGGCTGACTTAATATACCTAGAGGGGATTAATAGTTTTGTGACTAAAAAACGGGGGCAAAACTGGTACAAAAATGTAGCATAACATTGATCCATGGAAAAAAAAAAAGGTATTTCACTTTTGTTTAATACTGTAACTGTTGTGCTGGTTTGTCACATTAGTAGTGAGCGGCAGCCCATTTTTGGGGCTGGGAACTAATGAATAACTATCCTAAAGTTTTGTTCAAAGACAATTCAAATGATTTTTTCCAGTATTTACATCACCATAGGAAGTAGAAATAATTGAGTGAGTGAGCGAAGGAGGGTGTGTAAGATATGTGGAGGAGTGAAGGGATGTGAGAGGGTGTCAAATGGGGTCAGAGGTGGTTAGGGGGAGGAGAGTTGGGGGTACGTGATAGAGAAGAGTGAGAGAGCCGTGCGTGAAAGAGACATGATTAATAAATAATTTAGTATTTTGCCCCACTTTGTCACTTGCAAAATATGGTCACCTTACTTATGTCCACCCAACAAGTAAAGCAGCGGTGCACAAAGTGGGGGGCGCAAGATTGTTTAGGGGGGCACAGCCAACGGGCGGCGAAATGGTGGTGTGCGCTGTCCGGCAGACGCCGAAACAAGCAGTGCTTGGGCAGGCAGAAGAGAGCGGGATGGCAGGCAGAAGAGAGCGGGTGGGCAGAAGCAAGAGAGCAGGCGCACGAAAGGGAGGGTGGGCGCATTGGTGCTGGCAGTCGACATGATTATGTGTGAGCGCGTACGTGCACGGGCTGCAGAGGTATGGGGGCTGAGGAGAATGGCACCGAAGAGACCAGGGGAGGAGCACGCCCCAGCGCTATGACGTCACACGCCCCTCCATCTGGAGACTGCCAAGCAAAGCGCAAAGGACCTGCTCTCCTCCTCCAGTGGTTACCCGATTCACTGGGATCCTTTGCAGTCTGCACTTCTGACAAGTGAAAGTGTAAGATGCCACTATGTCTATGTCAATGATAATTTGAGTGTAATAAAATAATTTTAAAAAAAAGTAAAAACACAACATTGAAATAAATAAATAATACATAATACTGGTAGTTGGAGTGGATGACACTGGGGGAAGCAAATAGGAGAAGGAAAAACGGGAGAGGAGAGAGAAGGGAGGCAGCAAAGAGGTGGATGAATGCCCCCACAAATGGATTGCCTTTGTGATATTGACAGTCCACCAGATAAAACAAATATTACCAGATACCAACAAAAAATAAAATAAAGTGATCCAATACTAGCATACTGCTGCATGGGACATCTCATAAACATATTACAGCTCCAAAATGTTATGATAAGTGAAATGCAATGAATGTGAGAATAAGGCTTGGATTATGGTCCCTGAGCGGCCATTTGCCAACGAGCGCGCCGGCACACGCAGTTCTGCAGCCCAAGCGATTTGTGAACTTGGCTGCAGGAGATTGTAGACCCGTGGCAGACGCGTCACGAAGCTGGTTCTCCCACATTGGCTGAACCAGCTCACGTGCGCTGACTTCACGTGGCAGCTGCCTGAAAATACAACAATTCTTGTATTGTATTGTGTCAACGCGCCTGTCCACCTGTAGGCGCGCAGGCATGGGGGTAGGTCTCATAAGATAATAAAGCAGAGTGCTTGCCGGGTGCGCTCACGCAAGCATGTGCATGCCGCAACGCCAGCACCATAATCTGGGCCTAATTTTGCAAGTGCGAGCTATTGAAATATGTAAGTATTTAGACGTATTTTTATTTACATTGTATACCGTTTAATAAAGGATTTTTTTTCATGTGATTTTGATTACATCAGGCAGGAGGGGCCCGAGAAATTTCATGGATGAAAAGGGGGGCTCGGCTTAAAAAGTTTGCTCACCCCTGCTCTAAAGTATGATTCTAATACTCAGTAACGGTCCCGGTGAGACCTGCCTGCAAAGTGCAAATAAGTGCCGGAGATTTACCCTTGGTTTTGTGCAGCACCGAAAACCGATTCCCCGGTCTGCAGTGAGCTGCAGGAAGATAGACCGGGGGGGGGGGGGATGGCGGAGGAGTGACGGGGGCGCGGCCATGACGTCACCCGACAGGTTTGCCCTCATTGAGAGCAGGAGAAACTCTCGCCACAGCGCTTCGGCCCCCCCTCGCAGCGGGCCCGGCGCCATTGAGGGGAGGGCTCTCATCCCTGCAGCGTCCGCCACAGCGGGCGCTGCAGTAGCCAGCAGGGACTCAGCCTAAGTCTTGCTACATCTGTACAGTAGGATTCATTTATTGCAAACAGCAGATGCAGCATTGAACAAAATACAGTATCTTTGCCCAAGGATGCCAAGAACTTCACATGTGTTTCAATACAAGATACAATGTAGAAATGTCTCACTTTAAACACTGTCTTTCTTTGTTTAATATGCACTTGTACTTTTCATCGAAAGTACTGTAGTAGTTTCCCACTTTACTCAAAACACTATGCAAAAAGCCAATTTCTCAATTTCATTCTGAACATAAATGCGAGATGAGACCTGCCTGCAGTTTTTGTTTATATTGTGCCAATGAAGACAGTAAAGATAAGAGGGAAACTTTCTTTGAGATATATCAGTGTAACGCATATTCCCTCACCCCCAATCGCAGATAGGGTGCATGTGAGGGGAACCTATATGTATGTTACCAGGTGTGTGGTGCTTTACCTGTTAGGCTCACAGGAGGCCTGAGCCTCCGCTAGTGAGAGCCTCTGCGATGTCCTGAAACTCTGCCTGGCGGTGGGTGGCTCCCGCATCGAGTGATCCACCTTTGGAAAGTCTCTTATCTCTGCAGCCGCAGAGAGTTATTCACTCTTGCCACCAAGGGCCAGGATGTACCGCTTCCTGGCAGTAACCCTCACTAAGCTGGTTCTACAGGACCCTGTCACTATTCTAAGGGGAGTTCCTGCAGCAAACCACAAGCTGAGGTGAGTAGGGCCTAGCTGGGGCATAGGGGAGACTTCTGGCCTAGTAGTGTATCCTTCTCCAGCAGGAGAAGCTGCAAGCCCAATTGGCTGTCTGACTGCATGTGATCTGGGTGAAAGGGCAGTCCCCAGAGGCTGCTGGGAGTTGTAGTCCTTTGTACAGCTCTTTAACATTATGGCCACGTGCGCCTGCTCCACTGCGCCTGCGTTACCCTGTAATGGCCGTCGCTACTCTCCACTGAGCCTGTGCAACTGTGAGTAGATCCTGTGCTCTTAAAAAGGCTGCCGCTAACATTCTGCGCATGTGCGAGCCTCTGCGCCAGCGTGCACAAGATGGCGGCACCCTGTTGCTGATGTCGCTAGGAACCCCCGGCGACGCACTCGCACCCGTAGCAGCACACACGAAAGGGGTAAAGGAACCGCGCCTGTGTTTTTTGTCAGACAATTGTTTGTCTTTTATTTATATATATTTTTATTAAATTGTACCAGCATTTTGAGCTATTCTTTGTTTTTGTAATTTTATGGTTATTTTTTTTGTCCTTTTATTTTTTATTTTTGTATGCCTTTTGTTATGTTAGTTTATTCATTTAGCAGTGTTGCACTATGATTGATTTTTGTGCTTGTTTCCACATGTTGTGAGACATCATTCAAGATCCTTCTGGACCCAAATTGAATATTCAGGACTGGACTATTTGGTCAGAGTTCATTTTTTTGGTATTTTACAGATCTTATATTTTTCAGGCGCCGCTCAATTTTCGTTGTTTTTGTATTTGTTGTAGATCTGCATTGGTCTTTATTTCCAGGCAGCCTATCTTTGTATATTGAAGGTGTTTTTGGTAATCACTTTAGTGTTATATTTCACTTATTAATTTATTAACATTAGCGCTATATACAAATATTTTTTTTTCACATATAGTACTGTAAATTAAAGTTCACCCTACCCCTGCCAGGATGAAGGCCATCCTCTTCCCTTTCATCTTCCTCTACTTCAGTGGGCACCAACAGTAAAATAAAAAAAAAAACGAACTACTGGCCACTAACCCCTTAATCACCTTAATGGTTATTAACCAATAAGGTAATTAAGGGGTTAACCCCCTCCCACTGCCCACCCGGGAGGTCTAACTCCCCTCCCCGGGGAAACTACCCCCATCCCCTCTACCTATTAATTTCACTATGGCAATGAATGGGCAAGCTACAAATAAAAAACAAACACCAAATAAAATACACTACATTTCAATTAAAAAACGAAATGCCCATAAACCAATTGATTTGCACAGTGGTACACCATGCCCATAATATGGATTGGTGGATGTACGATGTGACTGTCTAATGTTACATCACAAGCATTATATAATGCCTGGCATGTCTCATTTGAAAGGAAGAAGATGTCAATATTTAGAAGAAAAAAGAAGACTATAAAGAAAAAATCAACAAACAAATAAAAAAGAACAACTACTCACCAGAGACTGCTCTTCAATCAACGGAGGATCCATTGCTTTTGGTCAAGTTGAGGATCAATCAACTCCCCCCAGGATGGCAACATGTAAGAAGGCCATCAATTAGACAGATGATTGCCCTACCGCTTAACATAATAATCATATAGAGAAAAAGTAATACTGAGGTGCACACGGGATATGAATAGACTTAGAGCACATAAATGTATCCCTAGTAAGGGAAACACACAATGTCTGTATAAATGCACTTGTTCAGCTGTGTATTATAGGGTATAGAAAATGTATTTAATCTCTGAGTATGATACTCAAGCTACCAAATAGTAACACAACTCCTAGTGTATTCAATAAAATGTTATTTTTTTTAAAGAGTACACTAGGAGTTGTGCTATTATTTGGTAGCTTGAGTATCTTACTCAGAGATTAAATCAATTCTCTATACCCTATAATACACAGCTGAACAAGTGCATTTATGTCAATCTTGTGTGTTTCCCTAACTAGGGAAACATTTATGTGCTCTAAGAAGGCCATCAAGCCTGGATCTATTTGACCTGTTTGTCTCTTTTTGTTTATTTTTGGGACATCAGGCAGGGATTTTTTTACCTGATTGTTTTTTTTTGTACCATCTTGTATGGGATTATTTAAATGGTTTTTATTTTTTTTAACTGACCACTGGGCAGGGATTGTTTATTGGTTTAGTTTTTATGGTTGGGCATCAGCCCTTTCTTGGATTTATCTGCGGGTGCCCCAAAAGATGAGGAGGAGTACAGCGTTCATCCCGGCAGGGGTAAGAAATATGTTTATTTATTTAGGGTTGTATATTGATTGACAATGTTGCTATCTTGACTCCCATAGACTGACAATATGTAGAAAACTAACTTCTATTTTGTTATGCTCATACATTAATTGAACCATGACAATAGTACCCGTTCATTGATCTAAGCTATGCCCCGTCCATGTAAGAAGACCCTTGCTTCTAGTATTTGAAATGTAGTTTCAGCAGATGCATCAAGAGGTGTTGTATTTTTTGTATTTTCTATTATGTAATAATGTCATTGTGAGGAGAAGGGAAGAGTGGATAATCAGTAGAAGAACAAAGTAGATGATTAACATGGGAATCAAATAATGTTGGTTTGTAATATACTGCAAATCTATTTAAGTTTTAATTACATAACACTCTTGTGAATTTTAATCTAAAACGGAAATAGATTTAAACATTTATTAGAAATATTTTTAATCACTTTTTCCATTAGGCAATAAGAAATGTGGGGTCTTTCATAGATATAATTTTTTGCTATATAAAGAAAGATGATTGAATGATCACATCAGGACTATGCCAAAGTTTTACTTGAAATTCTTCTTGTAATCTTGTTAAATTTAATTTTATAATATTAGTTGCAATTTATATTTATTTAATTGACTTTTATTTTATTAAAGAGACAAAGAGGAATAACTACTTCAATACAATATGAAATCAAGCACGGTACACACATCCTAGACTTCCATATAGATGAAAAAATGCAATTGTTCTATAGGCACATCAAAGAATGACAGGCAAGATTACAGTAATCCAATTGTGACTGGTGAAACTAAAGCATTTATTATTTTTGTTTGATGCATGCAGCAAATGTTATACTTTTGGCACACTTCTAAGCTGGTAATACTCTGCGGGTATAAGTCTATTTTTTTTATTGCATTAATTTAAAATTAAACTACATGAGCTATGAGACAAATAAGTACGCACTGAGATATGGCTCTTTCCTTTCAAACTGTAAGAATACTTGAATAGTGTCATTTATTTATAGCCTTGACATACTTTCTTATTTATAACAATTTTTTTTGTAAGAAACCTGCTTCCCAGCAGTATGTGGAATTGTACTATTACTGTATACTGTATACTGAACATAATAAACCTATAACATTTATAACCATATACAGTAATTACTCACTGCTTTCAGTCCTACAAAAATAATAATTGTTAATATCCTCAATTTTTATATAATTGACCCTGTGGTTATATTGGGGGTTCAATATGAGCTTGTAGGTGTTCTATACCCTTTTTATTCCACTCAGAAAACAACAATTCAATATTTGCTATAGACTTTTAGCCAATTTGTTAGTTCTGTAATACTGTAATTTCTAATCTTGCCATGATATTATAGTTATATTATACATGTGTTGTATACTGTTGAATACACATTATGCTCTCCCTATTTGCTGTTTTCTCCCTCCTTTATAAACTTTTCTTTTCCCTTAACCTTCCCCGCCCCGCTTATCCACATTTCTTAATTTCTCCTCCCGTCCACCTATGCATGTGCCCTTACACTGCACCACTATTTATGTACCTCTTTCCCACCCACTTCTACACCCCTCAATAAAAAGCACCCCTACAAATCCTCTATTTACCTCCTGTTTCCCTCTACTCCTCCTCCTTGCTGCTGGGAATATCTCTTCTAATCCTGGACCCAGCCATATACACATCTGCTCTCACCCATGCCTCCCTGCCACCTCTTTCCCTGCTAATGGTATTAAACCATCTAATTTAATACCGACCAACCTTAAAACACACATCGCAAAAGAAGCATCCCAATAGCCTGCACTCATTGCTACTGTCCCACACTCAGTCACTCCTACCAACCATTTTGGCCAAGCACTGCCATCTACTGCACTTATTCCCTCACCTGCTGTGTCCCAACATACCAATTAGATTGTAAGATCTCCGGGGCAGGGATTTCCTTTCCAATATTCTCTGTTGCGCTTATTGTATTATTACAATTCCCTGTTTTTTATTGTCTTTCTGAAACGCTGAGTACACTGTTGGCACTATATAAATAAAGATATACATACAGTACATACACACACTTCTGAAAATCTGAAATGGCTTAAAATCTAAATACAACAATTCTCTATTACAAGAAAAATATAGTAAGTGTCCTGTGTTCACTACAATACTAATACAATTTCACATACGGGATGCTGGTATCCTATAAAATACTTGATCCAAAATGTGATACAATAAAAGAGAAAACTAGTATAATATGTCATCTACTCTTGGTTTCACCATCGTACTTGTAATGGTTAGATTTTTTTTTTTCAAGTTATAAGTATAATACACAAACATAAAAAAAATGCATAATTCCTTCCAGCTATTATTTGGTGATAAACTGTAAGCAATACGTATTAAAGATTAAATATTTCCATTGTTCTATATTAGTGAAAAATTGTAAGATTGTGGGTTTATATTTCTAAATTCCATTAAACAAAAGACTATACCAGATTTAGTAAAGATTAGGACATTTAACTGCTGCATTTTTCTTTATTTAGTTGGTGTACAGTATCTTTAACAAAGTATTATATTGTGTCTAGAGATAGATAATACTGTACATTGGTTGCATAACTGGACTTTGCTACTGGCTTGCTCTTATTAAACATTTGGGACACAGTTTTTGGAAACATACTATACCAGCCCCCAGTTACAAGTGTTTAAAATATCAGAAATGAAGAGAAAGATCTCTCATGTTTCTACAGCAATCTCACTGAAACATTAACTGTCCAGTTGCGCACTATGAACTTTGAAAATAGATTTGTTCTTCAAAAGGTTTAAATGCTAACCTTAATTCTGCATGGTAATATTTAGTAATATATTTTCTTCAAACCTCTCTAAAACTGTAATTTTTGTCACTGTAATTTTTGCTTTTTATGCAAAAAAAAAAAAAAAAAGAAATGTTTATATTATATTATCTTGACTTTATGGTCTATAGTAATGGGAAACATTTTGCTGAAATGGAAATTGGTCTTAGCTTAGACAAAGTCATGCAAAAAAACCCTGAAAATTTATTGGGGAAAAAAAAAATCACATCTACTGTACATGTGGCTTTTAAATATAAAAATAAAAAAACTATCATGCATGCAAAAACCTATTCCCCTCTGGTGATGTTAAGTAAATATTTATCTTTTTTAATGTTATTCCTTGTTGATTGATTTATCAGCCACTACAAAATAAAAATAAACCCTTTATATTAACCAATTCCCTTTTATCTTTGAAATATTTTTTCTTCTCTTTAAAGATACATTTCCAATTACATACAAAAACATGCAAAGACAAGTCAAATTAATGATAACACACTGGAAAGCTAGTGCCACAAATCCTTATTTAACAACTGTACTGTATGTTAAAAAGAGGATGACATTCCTCCATGTTTCACACTGGTTCTCAATAAGGTTCAAGTTTGGGGTGAAAGACTTTGGAGGAATTCTGTCATCTTTTTATTATGACTAAATAAAGATTTTTTTTTATTTTTTATATTCTGACATTCCTGTGTATTATCATATACTGTAGCTTGGTTGTGCTCTGATATTTTCTTTGGATGTTTTAGGATGTCCTCTTTAATGGTTTGCAGGCTTTGTTGACCTTGCTACGTTCTGGAGACTGATCATTAAAAATCCCATGTGTCTTTCTATTGGAGTTACATATTGATACTCGCTAGAAATATGCAAATGTAACCCTCCCTGCCCGGCTCTTAGGGAGTTTACATCAGTGACTGTTTTAAGGCTACTCAGGATGCATTAGTTTAAAAAGGTTGCAAGCTTCGTGCCGGCTGGGTATTGGTAAAAAATGTTTGGTGCCAGAAACTTTATTCATTCAAACTGTTTTATTATCTCGTAGGCACAGTCTCACATTTAATATACATACGGTAGGTCATCTTGTATTTCCAATTGATTGTCTTTGGCCTACATTGTTTTCATAGATTCCCTAGCTGTCCCCATCTCAGCCCACTAGAAATGTGCTGAGGCCTTATCACTACTCTGCTACCTATAGGGTCCCTTTGTTCTGCAGCACTGATAGTGCTCTATATCCACGGAGCCTTGGACAGACCTACTCGCTCTGTCATCAACCTCCTCATTTCAGGGTGGCTTGCACCCTGCTTTCAGAGAGGTTGCACATTGTCCAATTGTATATTTACTTGCCTTGCCCTTTTGCCTGAATGACACCTACCAGTTTAGCAATAGCATGGAATTCATGATTTTGGCAAACATGGTTTGTGGCAAATGTATTGCACAACTTTTTGGTGTTCACATTTTTGATGAAAGTTATGCCAGTTTTCAATTTTTGACACTGAAATAAAGAGTTAAAATAGCAAGGAGAGATGACCAATGTCATTTGCACATTGACCATCTGACCTAGCAATTTTTTTAATATTAAAAAAAATAGGGAAAGGAGCTTCAACAACCTCCCCCTCCCCCCCCCCCCACTGTCTGACTGGTTGGAGGTGTTAAAACTGGAATTCATAGTGGGAAAGGGGAGAGGAGGGACCTTCCCCAACATAAGTCCACCACCACATACTCCCTATCTGTTCCTCTCATCTGTAGAAACTTTTGGACTATTTATGTGTGGGGAGATGATCCACTTTGCAGCCTCCTGCTGTGGTATTGTGGCAGGGGGCTGCATGCTGCTTTCCATCTTGGGGTTCTGTCTCTGCATTATTATTTCATCAATGACGCATGGAGGAGAGGAGACCCTAGGACAGTAAACAGGAGCAAAGCAAGGGGTTGCAAAGTGGATCTTCCCCTCCTACAGATCATCAGGGAAGGTAGGTACCATGTTGGGGATTATCAGTTGTGGACATTTATGTTAGGGAGGATAGCCACCCTCCTCACTACCAATGAGGTTTTTAATCCCGTTCCCCATCAATTAGTGGTGGGAGGGGAGATTTTAGATATTGGGAGATTTATTGAGTCCACTGCTTTTTAACGTGCTTATTAATGATTTTCAGGTTAGGATTGAGAGCAAAGTCTTCATCTTTCCTGTTGATATTAAATCATGTACTGGAAACTTGGACAGGAAAATGGCAAATGAGATTTATTACACATAAATGTAAGGACCTGGTAAGCAAGAATAAACTGTTTACAGTTCCTACAAACTAAATGGAACAAAATTAGATAAATCCTTGATGGAGACTGATTTAGGAGTGCCTGCTTGTAGTTATCAGGCTTAGAAATAGTGTTCAATGTCAGGCAGTAGTTGAAAAGGCAAATACGATATTACCTTGCATAAAACGGGGTATGGATGGAAGGAAAGACAACATACAGTCATTTTTCCACTATAAATCCTTAGTAAGACTTCACCTTGATTTTTGATCTCCCAAGAAGTTTCCAAATTAATAAAGAGCTTTTTGTAGATCTTTTTATATATATATATATATATATATATATATATATATATATATATACAGGTAAACCCCGTTATAGCGCTACAAACGGGGTCGTGCTAATTAAATAAAATAAATTAATTAAACAAATTTAAAAATGGCCGCCACGCCCGGGGTTCCGTGTCTACAGAGGGGGGAGAGCTGGGATCGCATCATCGCACTGTGCTGCACTGTGCTACTCCTCCCTCCTCCCTCCTCCCCAGCAGTCAGAGAGCTGCAGGCAGTGCTTGGAGAGTGCGAGGCTCAGGGCTGCAGCCTCCTCTCCATGGCAATTTTACTCACATGTCCACTGATCACCCGCACAGCAGCTTCTCCTGCTCTCATTCGCAAACTTTTCAGGGACGCCGGGGGAGCCTGCCCTGTCTAGGAAGAGAGCTGTGTGTCTGTGTGTCTGTGTGTCTGTGTGTCTGTGTTCCTGATAGCTTCTCCTGCTCTACACCACAGACATTCTATCCTGTGTGTGGGGGGGGGGAGTTAGGGGGAGAGGGAGAGAGTGTGTGTGTGTGTGCTGTGCTGTGCAGTGTCCTGTGAGTGTGTATCCTGTGCAGTGTCCTGTGAGTGTGTGTGCTGTGCAGTGTCCTGTGAGTGTGTGTGCTGTGCAGTGTCCTGTGAGTGTGTGTGCTGTGCAGTGTCCTGTGAGTGTGTGTGCTGTGCAGTGTCCTGTGAGTGTGTGTGTGCTGTGCAGTGTCCTGTGAGTGTGTGTGCTGTGAAGAGTCCTGTGAGTGTGTGTGTGCAGTGTGCAGTGTCCTGTGAATGTGTGTGCAGTGTCATGTGAGTGTGTGTGCAGTCTGCAGTGTCCTGTGAGTGTGTGCAGTGTCCTGTGAGTGTGTGCAGTGTGTGTGTGCAGTCAGTGTGTGCAGTGTGCAGTCAGTGTGTGCAGTGTCCTGTGAGTATGTAGTGTACTGTGAGTGTGTGCAGTGGTGCAGTGAGTGTGTGCAGTGAGTGTGTGTGCAGTGAGTGTGTGTGCAGTGAGTGTGTGTGCAGTGAGTGTGTGTGCAGTGTGTGCAGTGTGTGCAGTGTGTGCAGTGTGCAAAATAAATGTAAAAAAAGAAAACAAATTTAAACGGGAGCCATGTGAAAACCGCGTTATAACCGATTCGCGTTATAACGGGTTGTGCTATAACGGGGTTCACCTGTATTTAAAAAAAAAACACAGTAAGTATGATTTTGAATAATGTCAAAAAGAACATTTAATCGTCTTTCCGTCAGCACTCAAAGAATGCAGTTAATTATTTTCTCCACTTCAGCAATGATATATATATATATATATATATATATATATATATATATATATATATATATATATATACTGAGTTAAGTTATGGTGAGTAAAAAAAGTGACAAAAACCCTCCACAGCAAAGCAAATATGCAAATGTAAATACAACTGTATGCTCAACTGCATGTCTTAGGCAGGTCTGCAACCCCACCTTTCCCCATTATCACCCAGTACACAGCACTTCCACTGCAGCAAGGGATTCTGGGAAATGACATGCAAATGAGCACACAGTGCCACTTTTTGCTTCAAAAACAATTTTTAACATGGTTCCCTTTAGCCTATAGGGAACCATGTTAAAAATGGTTTTTGAAGCAAAAAGTGGCACTGTGTGCTCATTTGCATGTCATTTCCCAGAATCCCTTGCTGCAGTGGAAGTGCTGTGTGCTTGGTGATAATGGGGAAAGGCGGGGTTGCAGACCTGCCTAAGACATGCAGATGAGCATACAGTTGTATTTACATTTGCATATTTGCTTTGCTGTGGAGGGTTTTTGTCACTTTTTTTACTCACCATAACTTAACTCAGTATTATGGTTGGCCTATCCTTTAGCTTCTTTGCATACCCAGTTAATCAACCCCACACTGATGAGACCCATTAAGGTCGAAACAGCTGTCTGTGGATGGTTTTCTGGGTATGCACATTAACCCTGGCTGTGCTCAAAGCTGTGACCATGCAGCAAGCTTTAGCCTATAGGGAACCATGTTAAAAATGTTTTTTGAAGCAAAAAGTGGCACTGTGTGCTCATTTGCATGTCATTTCCCAGAATCCCTTGCTGCAGTGGAAGTGCTGTGTGCTGGGTGATAATGGGGAAAGGCGGGGTTGCAGACCTGCCTAAGACATGCAGATGAGCATACAGTTGTATTTACATATATATATATATATATATATATATATATATATATATATATATATATATATTTTTTTTTTTTTTTTTACATAGTTACATAGTAGATGAGGTTGAAAAAAGACGTACGTCCATCAAGTTCAACCTATGCTAAATTTAGACAACAGATACTTTATTCTATATCTACAGTATACTTATTATTGATCCAGAGGAAGGCAAACAAAAAACCCCATTAAGGGGAAAAATTAATTCCTTCCTGACTCCAAGAATTGGCAGTCGGATTAATCCCTGGATCAACATCATTCCCATGTATACTTATTTGGTATATCCCTGTATACCTTTCCCATCTAAAATGATGTCCAACCTTTTTTTGATATATATATATATATATATATATATATTTTTTATAAATATATATATATATATATATATATTTATATATATATATATATATATATATATATATATATATATATATATATATATATATATAGTGCAGAATAAATGAGTTCTTCAGTATTAGGTGATACCTTTTTTATTGGACTAACAATTTATGTCATAGGACAAGCTTTCGAGAGTTCTCCTCTCTTCTTCAGGTCAGCAATACTGATTTACATAGGAATCAATGCTAAAACAGTGTAGAGAAAAAAACAAAAAAAACCCCAGATATTTACTGTAGATAAGGTCGGGTGTTAAGTGTTTGAAGCCAATATATATATATTGTTTTCAAATTAATATATTAATGTTAGAGGGGGGGTGTATTACTGCACAGAATTCTTGCAATTGTATATAATAGATTTTTTGAGGAGTAGCTAATACACACTTAGTTATTACATTTTGTGATGACTATTGGTCTTTTGATTTGTTTGATGTACTATTTAAGTCTTTTACCACTTGTATCATACTTTCTGATATTTTGATATACTATATGTTTATTATTAGATAATTCCTTTAACAGGAGTTCTTGATGGTCTCGACCTCTTCCCACCTGCATCAGTTCAGTTACTGAGGAAGATATTATCAGAGCAGAGTCTTGGATTATGGAGGAACTAGTTCTATTGCCTGTGTTCAATCGTTCCTGACATCGCTCCTGGAGGGGTTAATCTACTTTTACGTAGAGCTTGGTAAAGGGACCTACCTCCATTGCTGAATTCACTCTGATGAAGACAGGACTGTTCAAGAAGTGGGTAGACCTAGAGACAAAGCCTCTCCAGTCAGAAGACATATAACAAGACCCATTATCATGCAATTAGTAGGATAAGTTCATGGGCAAAAGTCGACAATGATTCAAAAAGCCCCTAGCCAGTCATCTTTCCACAGAAAACCTTTTGAGTAGTAGTATCTTATGTTCTCTTAAGGGAGTCTGTGGTGAACTGGAGGAAGCTTGGGCAGTCAGAGTTTTCTCAGTATCCAATTGAAGCATACTGTATTAACTTGCCCTTGTGCCTGAATGACACCTACTGTTCCAGTTTAGCAATAGCATTACTTGCTCTGGTGGAATTAATGTTTTGGTTAGATCAATCTGTAAAGCACTGATGAAAGTGGACTCAATGGCAAAGAATGAATCCCAATGGATGGGGCAGGTGAAATTGGAAAGAGCCCAGAGCATTACCTTAGAGAGCTCTTGAGGGCAGGATTGATAGATAAACGAAGTACTCTGGATGGGGCAGAAGCAAAGGTCAGGGTCAGAGCAGATGACAGGCAGGATAATGGTTAAATAGGCCATGATCAGGGCAGGCAGAAGGAAACAACGAAGTCAGGCAAGTTGGGGTCAGGGCAGGCAGAAGATCTTGCATCAAAAAGTTCAGATAGATAGGTAGGTAGATAGAAAGAAAGATAGATAGATAGATGCAAGAGCAAAAAGCACATTGATCTAGCAACCAGGATTTGGAAGTGATCCGCATATAAATGAAGCCAGGGGGAGTGTCCATAAGGCTGATTGGCAATAGGTGTGAACAGTGAGTTGTAGAGTTATAAAGTATGCTATGTGGCCAATGGCGAATTTCCCATTAGGCCTGATAGGCTAGGGCTTATGGTATCAATATTTTGGGGCAGCAGAATTTGGGGGCAGCATGTGCAATTGCTGCTAGCCACCGGTGCATGTATGATTGGCACATGCACGATCGGACTCAGAGAGATCTCTCGAGCATTAAAGCACAACATTGAATACAGAATATACCGAATAGATAAAAGCATGAAAGGGCCTTTAGAATGTTAATTACAAAATCTACTGAAATAGAGGGAAACTGCTGTTTAGCATGTCCAAACATGGAGGATATACAGTATCCACCCATATACCATTGCTAACTTGTATTACTGCTTGTAATTATATTGATCTTTTAAATAAACACACATCTTTTACACTTTTAATACTGTATTTCAGTGTAGATGGTTAATTTTCTCTAGTTAGAAATTAATAACCCAAAAATGAAAGAGAATATTTAAGGTATTTCTGAAATGCGTTTGACTATTTTTTTTATTGTGTAAAGGATTATACAGTTTCATGTTTTATTTGATCTTTTTCATCCAGTCTAATGTAATTAGACTTCTGATTGCATGAGAAATGGTGCTTTTGCTACATTTAGCTTTTGGAGATTTAGCTTCCTGACTATTATCTATAAAATGCAAATGCTTCCAATTTGTTTTATTTGTTCCTCTTTGAAACCCATAAATTATGTCTGGTATTGTTTAGAATTAAAGCAAGATGACAGTTTAAGTGGATTATCAGGTGGTTGCCAGTTTTAGTGAACAGATTCTGGAACAGTCAAACTAAAGGAAAATACATTTTGCTTTGCAAGTACATAAATTCAAAAGAAGTGAATCAAAACAAGATTTTTTATCCAAGTCTCTTTCTGTTAAGAATGTTTAGTTTTCATATTTGTGTCTTTCTGGATTAATAAAATATATCTGATGGAATGCCAGTAGTTATCTGAAAGCTACTTTTATGAATTGTAAAAAACATAATTGCATGTAGCTAATGCTATTTTTTTTGCTCCTTTACAATGGTGTAGACATCAAACGTCTCAAAATGCAATTATAATAGAAGAATTGTGTAGATTTTTTAAATGATCTTTTGTATGGCAGTATAATTTTCTTAATAAGTATTGTAAAAGGTTTTCCCTATGCAAGTTTGTGGTTGCAAAATGTCAGATTTTTTTTAATGCGGATATTGGTGTGGAATCTCCCAGCAGAGATACAGGCTTTTTTTTATCAAATTGTTCCAGCTTCAAAACACTGTGAAACATAAATGAATAAGGTTTATTTAGTTAAACCAAAGCGCTATAAAAAAGAAAAGAAGACAACGCGCACGACTATCATAGTGTAAAAAAGTTATTGTAATACAACAAAAATTGGTGGTAATAAATGCACATACAAGAATATCAGTTAAAAGTGCGGAGCATGTTCAGGGTACATGTTACTGCTTGTGGATACATTAGACTCGCTCTGAGGGTAGCTGCCGCGATAATCAGCCTCCGGGCCGGATGAAGGCATCCTTATATCCAGGAACATTATTAGTCCAGAGAGTCCTTCGCATGGTAAGGGTCACGAGGAAATGCCATGATTATGGCACATGACTGGAATAGCTAATACCCTCACTGGCGGATCTAGGGCTTACAGCCCAAGGTATAAACCTTAGCTCAGGTGCTACAGATCGGAGCCACTGACATCACTGGTGCACGCCGCGATTAAGTGACTATACAGCACAAGATCAATGAACTGCAGGAAACCGTTTAAGCATAAGCACAGTGACAGCGGGAGTGAAGATTCACATCAGACAAATAACACTAATCCTATGCGTTTCGTATATTTATATCTACTTCATCAGGGATCCCTGATGTAAATCTATGAAACGCGTTGTGTTATTTGTCTAATGTGAGACTTTATTCCCGCTGTCACTGTGCTTATGCTTAACCAGTTGCCTGCGGTATACTCATTGATCTTGTGTTGGATAGTTGCTTAACCATACTATAGAGGTAAACTGTGGGTGCACAAATTCCTCATAGTGAATATAATAAAACTTACATTTATTTATTTCTGTCAGCCTTATACATTCGCCTACTCTTGGAGGGTGATGTGCAGACTAACACTGAAGTGTAATATACCAGTACTAATTGGAAAATTGGTAGGGGCTCTGTCCTGAAGGGAGGAGACATACACCTCCATGGAACTGCTATGTAAAGCAGATGAGCCAATAAACCTATCACTATGACGTTTCAGTGACACTATATTAAAATACCCTTATGGAGTATGCAGCAAGGAAAAGGATTGGACTAATATTTGTGGAAGACTGTACATATTACCGCACTCCTCCCTATAGAAGTTTGCTTCTGGTAAAAAGGTAGGCTTTACATATATAAAAACAAAAATAACGATTCCTGCACTCCTACCAATTAGGTTAGAAAAAAATACTGAACTCATGAATAAGAGTTATTTAGTTAAACCCTTTGACCATAGCGTTATAAGCATCAAGGCATAACCAAATTTGTAGGTACCTACAGTACAGTGAATACAGTATATGTAATTATTGTCCCATGGACTAGTGAAAAATGTGGCAAAGAAATGTCAAACTATTTATTTAGGAAAACATTCCAATTATAATCAGTTGGATTTCTTTGTTTGCTAAATGTGGTGCAGTTTTTTTTTCTTACTAGTTTTGCCTTTGTTTTTTAGCTTTGAGACTTTGATAAGTGACACATATTGAACCATATACAGTGGCGACCAACTTTATTCGAAGTTGGCTAGTTCCGCGAATTTCGGAATATCCCGGTGATGTACGGTTTAGTAACGTTTTCTCCCGGGGTGTATTGCGTTATATCGCGCCCGTGATTTAAGCATTTTATTCCTGCTGGCTGCAATACTGCAATGCCGTGTAAAAACGCATGGGGGCGTTTGCGAGCTGTTGTCTTTGAAGCCGAGAAATTCATGAATTGTAATGCAGTATATACTGTATATATACAGTATATACTATATAACAACAACCCCTATAACCCCTAACGTACACATACAGTACTGTATATGCACATCAATGATACTATAGGCCGTCCCCTGGCGAGATGTGTTTGCAGCAGAGAGAGAACCGCTGCTCTCTCTGCGCAAACATCGGCACATTAAAAATTATTTAAAATACATTTTTATTCATAGTGTAGATGTGCAGGTGGTCTCCGGAGCTGAGCCGCGTTGGTTTCAGGTCCGGGGACCCCCTTCTCCCCGAGATACAGCCCCCTTTATGAGGTGCCGGTATCCCTCTGCATTTAAAGGTCCGATCAAGTAACCGCGACATGTAAACAAAGCAGAGGGATACCGGCACCCCATAAAGGGGCCTGTATCTCTGGAAGCAGGGGGTCCCCGGACCTAAAACAAAAACGTTTCTGCTCCGGAGACCCTCTGCACATGTACAGTATAAATAAAACACATATATAAATAAACACTCGTTCCTTACCTTAGCAGCAATGTGCTATGGTAACGAAGCAGCATTTCTGTATTTTAATAATATTGTACAGTGAGCAGGGGGTTCCCTGAGCCAGAAATTAATGCTCAGGGGACCCCCTGCTCCTGCACAATATTATTAAAATACAGAAATGTTGCCTCATTACCATAGCTGATAGCCGCTAAGGCAATGAAGGGGTTAACCACCGTGCCCGCTTTATTGTGGGTAGCGGGGGTGGGTGAAGGGGGTATTTGGCCCTTGGTATGAGTTTTGGACTTGCGGGGGGGTTGCGGGTGCACTTAACACCTTCACGACCGTAGCAGTTAATACCGCTACGGTCATGAAGGGGTTAACCCCTACCGCTACCCCCCCGCAAGCCCTAAACAACCACCATTGGGGCTAATACACCCTTCACCCACCCCCGCTACCCACAATAAAAAAAACTCACACACAGCAGCACCACAAAAATAAATAAATAAATCTAAATAAATAAATAAATAAATGAATATAAAAAAATACATTTAAAATACATTTTTATTCATAGTGTACATGTGCAGGGGGTCTCCGGAGCTGAACCGCGTTGGTTTCAGGTCCGGGGACCCCCTGCTCCCCGAGAAACAGCCCCCTTTATGAGGTGCCGGTATCCCTCTGCATTTCAAGGTCCCGATCACGTGACCGCGGCCTGTAAACCAAGCAGAGGGATACCGGCACCCCCTAAAGTGGACTGTATCTCGAGGAGCAGGGGGTCCGAAAACGTTTCTGCTCCGGAGACCCTCTGCAGTCTGAATAAAACACACACATCAATAAAGAATCGTTGTTTACCTTTGCGGCTATGTGCTATGGTAATGAAGCAGCATTTCTGTATTTTTAATAATATTGTACAGTGAGCAGGGGGTTACCTGAGCCAGAAATTAATGCTCAGGGGACCCCCTGCTCCTGCACAATATTATTAAAAATACAGAAATGCTGCTTCATTACCATAGCTGATAGCCGCTAAGGCAATGAAGGTTTAAGGCAGAATTAACAATAAATACATTAAATACATATTTTTAATGTGTGTGTTAAACCTCCCTGCCTTCACTGTAACTTGTGTAAGACCCCCTCCCCCTATTGTGTGTGTTAAACTTCCCTGCCTTGACTAATCTATGTAAAAAAAAACTCCCCCTATTGTGTGTGTTAAACTTCCCTGCCTTGACTGTAATCTATGTTAAAAACCCTCCCCCTATTGTGTCTGCTAAACTTCCCTGCTTTGACTAATCTGTGTAAGCCCCCCTCCCCCTATTGTGTCGGTTAAATCTCCCTGCCTGTGTTTCTGAGTGCAGTGTACTGTATGTAAATGTGGGGAGGGGGATCCGGTGTAAATAACCACACCCACACCCACTACCCACTACCCCCAATAAAAAAAATTCACACAGCAGCAGCACAATAAATCTAAATAAATAAATACATGAATATAAATAAATACATTTAAAATACATTTTTATTCATAGTGTAGATGTGCAGGTGGTCTCCGGAGCTGAACCGCGTTGGTTTCAGGTCCGGGGACCCCCTGCTCCCCGAGATACAGCCCCCTTTATGAGGTGCCGGTATCCCTCTGCATTTCAAGGTCCCGATCACGTGACCGCAGCATGTAAACCAAGCAGGGGGATACCGGCACCCCCTAAAGGGGCCTGTATCTCGGGGAGCAGGGGGTCCCCAGACCTAAAACCAAAGCGGTTCAGCTCCGGAGACCCCCAACACATCTACACTATGAATAAAAATGTATTTTAAATGTATTTATTTCTATTCATTTATTTATTTAGATTTATTTATTAATTGTGCTGCTGCTGTGTGTGATTTTTTTTTATTGTTGGTAGTGGGGGTGGGTGAAGGGGGTTTTAGCCCCATCGGTGGCTGTTAAGGGCTTGCGGGGGGGTAGCGGGTGCACTTAACCCCTTCACGACCGTAGCGGTATTAACTGCTACGGTCGTGAAGGGGTTAAGTGCACCCGCTACCCCCCGCAAGTCCTAAACTCACACCAAGGGCCAAATAACCCCTTCACCCACCCCCGCTACCCACAATAAAAAAAATTCACGCACTGCAGCCCCACAATTAATAAATAAATCTAAATAAATAAATAAATACATGAAGATAAACAAATATATATATATATATATATATATATATATTTCAACAATCCCTATACATATATCTATCTATCTATCT
Organism: Ascaphus truei; assembly: GCF_040206685.1. Taxonomy (NCBI): domain Eukaryota; kingdom Metazoa; phylum Chordata; class Amphibia; order Anura; family Ascaphidae; genus Ascaphus; species Ascaphus truei. Next base: position 192,334,006 of record NC_134483.1, on the reverse strand, counting down.
ATCTATCTATCTATCTATATATATATATATATATATATATATATATATATATATATATATATATATATATATATATATATATATATATATACAGGATATACACACACATGATGAACCATACTGTCCTACAAATAACACTTCTCCATACAGACACACTACATTACAATTAATTTCCTTTAATAATCCTAACTGATCTTACAATCTAAATCATCAAATGACAATGAAAAACCTAAATATATATATACCAAATATATATATATGGGGATTGTTGATATATATATACTGTACTGTACTGTATATATATATATATATATATATAGATATATATATATATATATATATATATATATATATGGACAGTTATAAAGACAGCGCCTCTCTTTCAAATACACCCAAATTGCTGCCACTCCGGTGACGTGTGCCAAAATGTTGCACCAAATATCAATAGTGATTATGATGTTTGCATGAACCAACTAGTGCCTAATTTGCTAATTGATAATTGATATATATAAAAAAACAACATACATCAAACAAAAAATGATAGAAAAAATGTGCAAAAATATATGAAAGATAAAAATAATCTGTTGAACATAAAAAATAGCATAAAAATACAAAATAGAACTATAAAAATTGATACTTAAGTCCAAATGAAGTCCATGAGTAAATAAAACAAAGGTCCAGGCTGCTTCTTCTTGGGTTCACCAAGTTCCCATAGTACCTATTAGAAAAAAGAAAAGAGAAAAAGCGCCCGATCCTTGTGTAAAATCAGATTGACATTTTAATAAACCATGGACAAGACAATTGCACACTTACAATTAGTCTGATTAAAATAAGCGTTTTATGGGACCTGCCCATGCACCAAACGAAGACTTCACCGTCACCTCCGCTCTGTAATCTCACGATCAGTTCGAGACCCAGCAGTTGAGATCACCGTTTTCTCCAAGGTGTTTCTATAACAGACATCCGTCAGGAGCTTCTCAGCAGCGTGCGTCCGCCATTACTCCCATACATGCGGTGCTGGATACCGGAAGGATGTTCCTTGTATTTCCTTGGTCTCTCTCTGGTGCCGAAGGCAGGTCAGCCACCGTAGTTTCAATGCAAACCGTCCCTACGCGTTTCTTCCGCCTTTGCGGATTTCATCAGGGGTGCACATCGGGTCCCCCCCCCTCCCCACATTTACATACACTGCACTCACAGCAACTCAGGCAGGGAGATTTAACAGAAAAATTAGGGGGGAGGGGGCTTTAAACAGATTACACTGAAGGCAGAGAGATTTAACAGAAACATTAGGGGGAGGGGGCTTTACACAGATTACACTCAAGGCAGGGAGATACAGGGGATGTACTGTACTGTATGTTGTTTATTGCAATGCTTCAATGTATGTACAGTATAATGTTTTTTACAATTAGATATATGTAATCCTTGGTATTGTAAGGGTTAGCGTTGGTTTTAAATTTTGTATTCTGGTTGGTACTTATATATTGATTTTTGTTTACTTGATTGGTTATAATAGTTGACTTGTTTGGAGTTATCTGTATTTTGCTTGCAATGATATTGTTAACATTCAATTGCAGAATGTATATGGTTCATAGATTTTATGCATCATAAATACAATGTAAATGCAATGTATTGATTGGAATGTGAGGTTTTTCTTTGTCATTTGATGATTTAGATTGTAAGATCAGTTAGGATTATTAAAGGAAATTCATTGTAATGTAGTGTGTCTGTATGGAGAAGTGTTATTTGTAGTACAGTATGTACAACGCCTCTCACAGTATGATTGCAGACCATGGACACAACATAAAGGATTTCAAACCAACAAAATGCAGGACAACTATTTAGAACTAGAAACCAGAACTGACTCATCAAGACAGATACACAACCTCAACCCAGAAGAGTACAAAGCCTGCCAGGGAGTTATAAACCTGTCTGATTATAAACTCTCTAAACCTGAGATCTCTGTTCTCTCCAAGGGACTAACATTCTGTCCCACCACCAAACTGGATCAAATCCAATTATTCTCAGACCTAGAAGAATTCTTCAGGAGACTACGACTGAAATAATACTTCCACAAAAAAGAGAGCACCCCATAATGACAGAGAACCACAACAAGAAGAAGAACACGTACTTCACACCACCAACAGGACGCAACATCATACTTGACAGCTACATACAGAGCTTAAGATCACAAGTTTCCTTACTAGCACCAACACAGCAGAAAAAAACTATGTACAACCTATCCCCCATGGAGAGATATGCTATCAAGGAACTGCGAAAGAACCACAAAATCACCATCAAACCAGCAGATAAAGGAGGCGCAGTGGTGCTTATGAACACAAATAAATACATAGAAGAAGGCAATAGACAACTCACAGACAACACCTACTACAAGAAACTCACGCATGATCCAACCCAGGAATATACAAAGCAACTCATAAATCTCATTCAAACATTCCCTAACCACCTGCAACCACAATTGAAGCAACTAATACACTGGCGACACACTTTATTCGAGCTCGGCTAGTCCCACGAATTTGGGTATACCCGGGTGTATTGAGGTTTGTGACTGTTTTCTGTCCGAGTGCACTGCGTTATTTTCCAGGCAGGGATTGAAGCATTTTATTCCCGCTGGCTGCAATACTGCACAATATATATATATATATATATATACTGCATTACAATTCATGAATTTATGCCATCTGGTAGACACGCGAAGCATTGCAGCCTATTAAATCCTAATCATTATCATTTAACAGATCAGCCGCCCGTCAGCCAGGCGTGAACCCAGGCTGGGAAGGCAAACGCAACGGGGCTTGTCAGAGGTGAGGAGCGGTGCATTCCAGGTATCTGCCAGGTACATACTGGGTATTTGCTCGAATAAAGTGTGTCGGTGCAGTACCTGACAACCCAGGAGTTGGGATTTTCTACATGCTTCCCAAAATCCACAAACCAGGAAACCCCGGCAGACCAATTATAACAGGTATGGATACACTCACGGAACAAATATCAGGCTTAGTGGAGAATATCCTCAAACCTTTAGTCAGAAGCACCAACAGCTTCATACAAGATACCACAGATTTTCTCAATAATCTTAACAACATCAACCAATTACCATCCAACATACTGCTAGTTACCATGGATGTAGAATCCCTTTACAGCAACATCCCTCACAAGGATCGTATTGAGGCATGCCTGCATTTCCTTACAACATCTCCAATGGATCAGAAATACAGCGCTGATGTAATTACCAAACTGATAGAATACATGCTCACACACAACTACTTCAGCTTCAACAAGGAAATGTACCTACAACTAATGGGGACTGCAATGGGTACCAAGATTGCACCGCAATATGCCAATCTTTTCATGGCAAATCTTGAACAAAGATTCCTAACTACATGCCTCCACAAACCCTACAAATACTACAGATACATTGATGACCTGTTTATAATATGGACAGAGGGTGAAGAAAACCTACTGCTGCGGCCGAGTTTATTCGAGCATTTGCTCGTTCTCGGCCGCAGCAGTAACCTGGCGCGCGCCGGAGGGTGCCGGGCGCGCGCCGAAGCAGCGGAAGAGCGCCCTCCGATTGGGGCGCTCTCCCTCCCGCTGCTGGGTCCGCCGGGTCCCCCGGAACCCCCTGCCGCCGTCCCCCACATCGCGGGACACCAGGGCTCCCTCGGGGAGCCCTGGACGCGCGTGCAGGGGGCGCTGACACCCGATGACGCGTGACCGCGCATCGGTGACGCGCGGCATGCCGAGGGAGTGGGGCTAGCAAGCCGGGGTATCCCCCGGCTTGCGGAACTAGCCCTGCTTGGATTAAACATGTCGGTAGTGTAAAACAATTCCATGAGTCCCTGAACTCATTCCATCCATCAATTAAACTCAAAATGGATTATTCGACAAACCTAGTTTTAACTTTCTAGATACTACGGTAACACTGAAAGATGGCAAAGTGCACACATCTGTATACAAGAAACCTACTGAAAGATGCAGTTATCTCCACAACTCCAGCTTCCATCCCACTCATACAAAACAAGGTATCATACACAGCCAGGCTATAAGATACCACCGCATATGCTCTGACACTGAAGACAGAAACAGGCATCTTACAACCCTGACTGAATCGTTCAGACAGAAGGGATACAAACCAAAGACCATTGCCAAAACTATTACATCTGCAATAAAAGCCCCACGAGAACACCTGCTACAATACAGACAGAAAGAACCTACCACACGCATACCACTAGTGACCACATACAACCCTACCCTAGAGGGTATACGAAAAATAATCAAAGATCTGCAACCCATGCTGACAGAGGATGCGACATTAAAAGAAATCTTTCCCAAACCTCCCATTCTTGCATTCCGGCAACCACCAAACCTCAAACAGAAATTAGTCAGCAGAAAACTTCACAACGATTTTAAAGACATGGATACGGGCTCAAAACCGTGCAGCAACAAACGCTGCAAACTCTGCAAACATATTTGCCAGGATCCCACAGCCAGTCACAACCATAGAACATTCAATGTTAAAGGATCATACAGCTGCACATCCAGGAATTTAGTGTATATGATTCAGTGCAACAAATGTGACCAAGGTTGCTACATTGGGGAAACCAGCCAAAAACTACAAGGAAGAATGAATATGCACAGACACTCTATACTCCATCACGAAGAAGGAAGATTCTGCTCACCTGTGGGACATCACTTCTCACAACCAGATCATTCCATAAATGATCTAAAAATCTAAATCCTCAATGGAATGTTTAAAAGCACCCAAGAACGAACAACATTGAACTCAGAATGATAAGACTCTTTGACACCAAAACCAAAGGACTTAATGTGGACATGGGTTTTCTCACACCCTACCAAAATTGTCTGTATTTATCCTGCTTGCCTCCACTCTTATCCACACTTTCTCTCCCCCCCCCAGCATCCCTTCCCCTCCCCACCTTTCTTTGACACTGTCCCCTGGCTTCAAACACTTAACACCCTACCTTACCTACTGTAAATATCTGTTGTTTTTTTTGGTTTTTTTTCCCCTCTCTCCACACTGTTTTAGCCATAGATTCCTTTGTATATCAGTATTGCTTGACCTGAAGAAGAGAGGAGAACTCTCGAAAGCTTGTCCTATGACATAAATTGTTAGTCCAATAAAAAAGGTATCACCGAATACTGAAGAATTCATTTATTCTGCACTATTTAAATTCATGTATTTATTTATTTATTTAGATTTATTTATTAACTGTGGGGCTGCTGTGCGTGAATTTTTTTTATTGTGGGTAGCGGGGGTGGGTGAAGGGGGTGTTTAGGTTGTTTAGGGCTTGTGGGGGGTAGCGGGAGGGGTTAACCCCTTCATGACCGTAGCGGTATTAACTGCTACGGCCGTGAAGGGGTTAAGTGCACCTGCAACCCCCCCGCAAGTCCTAAACTCACACCAAGGGCCCAATACCCCCTTCACCCACCCCCGCTACCCACAATAAAGCGGGCACAGTGGGTTAACCCCTTCATTGCCTTAGCGGCTATCAGCTATGGTAATGAAGCAGCATTTCTGTATTTTAATAATATTGTGCAGGAGCAGGGGGTCCCCTGAGCATTAATTTCTGGCTCAGGGAACCCCCTGCTCACTGTACAATATTATTAAAATACAGAAATGCTGCTTCGTTACCATAGCACATTGCCGCTAAGGTAAGGAACGAGTGTTTATTTATATATGTGTTTTATTTATACTGTACATGTGCAGAGGGTCTCCGGAGCAGAAACATTTTTGTTTTAGGTCCGGGGACCCCCTGCTTCCCGAGATACAGGCCTCTTTAGAGGGTGCCGGTATCCCTCTGCTTTGTTTACATGTCGCGGTCACGTGATCGGGACCTTTAAATGCAGAGGGATACCGGGACCTCATAAAGGGGGCCGTATCTCGGGGAGCAGGGGGTCCACGGACCTGAAACCAATGCGGTTCAGCTCCGGAGAACCCCTGCACATATACACTATGAATAAAAATGTATTTTAAATCATTTTTAATGTGCCGATGTTTGCGCAGAGAGAGCAGCGGATCTCTCTCTGCTGCAAACACATCTCGCCCCCGCCGGCCTATAGTATCATTGATGTGCATATACAGTACTGTATGTGTACAGTACTGTATGTTAGGGTTATAGGGGTTGTTGTTATACAGTATAATTATATATATATACAGTATACTGTATATATATATATATACACTGGCGACACACTTTATTCGAGCTCGGCTAGTCCCACGAATTCGGGTATACCCGGGTGTATTGAGGTTTGTGACTGTTTTCTGCCCGAGTGCATTGAGGTATTTTCCAGGCAGGGATTGAAGCATTTTATTCCCGCTGGCTGCAATACTGCACAGTATATATATATATACTGCATTACAATTCAGGAATTTATGCCATCTGGTAGACACGCGAAGCATTGCAGCCTATTAAATCCTAATCATTATCATTTAACAGATCAGCCGCCCGTCAGCCAGGCATGAACCCAGGCTGGGAAGGCAAACGCAACGGGGCTTGTCAGAGGTGAGGAGCGGCGCATTCCAGGTATCTGCCAGGTACATACTGGGTATTTGCTCGAATAAAGTGTGTCGGTGCAGTATATATATATATATATATATATATATATATATATATATACTGCATTACAATTCATGAATTTATGCCATCTGGCGGACACGCGAAGCATTGCAGCCTTGTAAATCCTGAACCATTATCAATTAACATGTCAGCCGGGCATGCGCCTGGCTGGGAGCGCGGCATGCTCCGGGTGAACAGTGTGGCATTCCAGGAACATGCCAGGTACAAGCCGGTGATTACTTCGAATAAAAGCTGCCGCTGCTGTAAGCACCTGTCTTGAAATTTTGAATGTGTAGTAAAGTCTTTTCTATTGCACGTTACAAAATACCGTGAATACTTTTGAAATTAGCTCAATTTAAAACAATAGGATCTTCCCCAGGGTGTGGTATTAAATGTATAGCATATTAAATAGCAATCTATGATATATTATTTTTTATATATATATATATATATATATATATATATATATATATATATATATATATATAAAATATAAAACAAATAGACGATATGGACGATATCGTTCTGTGGCTAACAAAATGCTTTTATTTGTGCGAGCTTTTGAGATACTCTGATCTCTTCTTCCGGCGGTGTTACAATGGATAAAGCAAGAAAAGTTTAACTTAAAAACAGTACATCTTGGAATGTATCTGTGACTGAAGCCTATCCCTCCCCCTGTACAGTATGTGATTTATGACGTGTGTTAAATGGTCTCTGAACGTTAGTGTGTGTATGTGTGTGTGTGTATTTATGTGTGTGTGTGTATGTATATGTGTAAATATAAAGACCCCACAATGTATACAGCGCTTTACAAAAGATGTGTGTGGGAGTGTATACCAATGGTGTGGGTAGCTGTAGAAATGTATGAGGGTGTTGCATTACCATTAATGTGTGTAGATACTATGTGGTCCTGTAAGAAGACATGTGCAGAGGTATGCAATGGAGACACTTTTAAGGTGAAATTAAATAAGGCTTTTATTGCGCCTGCTTCTTTAACACAAGCAAATCATCCAAACGTATGCAAATAAGGGGTCAAACAAAGATTCTGTTCCACTTGGGAGTATTTCTAGTGAAACCTATGCAGTCCACAACTCCCTTTAGATTAGCATGTCTCCCAGCCCCAAATATATATCTTGATATTGTATTGTATTGTATGTCTTTATTTATATAGCTCCATTAATGTACATAGCGCTTCACAGTAATACATGTGGTAATCGAATAAATAACAGATAATATAAATAACAGATCATGGGAATAAGTGCTTTAGACATAAACATAACAATAAGGAAGAGGAGTCCCTGCCCCGAGGAGCTTACAATCTAATTGGTAGGTAGGGAGAACGTACAGAGACAGTAGGAGGGAGTTCTGGTAAGTGCGACTGCAGGGGGCCAAGCTTTATGTATCACGTGTTCAGTATGTTCACAGTGCTATTCGTATGCTTCTTTAAGCAAGTGTGTCTTAAGGTGGGTCTTAAAGGTGGATAGAGAGGGTTCTAGTCATGTACTGAGGGGAAGGGCATTCCAGAGGTGTGGGGCAGTCTGTGAAAAAGGTTTAAGGCGGGAGAGGGCTTTAGAGTAAAAGGGGGTAGAAAGAAGACATCCTTGAGCAGAACGCAAGAGTCGGGATGGTGCATAGCGAGAAATTATGGCTGAGATGTAAGGAGGGGCAGAAGAGTGTAAAGCTTTAAAAGTGAGGAGAAGAATGGAGTGTGAGATGTGGGATTTAATTGGAAGCCAGGAGAGGGATTTCAGCAGGGGAGATGCTGAGACAGATCTAGGAAAGAGTAGAGTGATTCTGGCAGCAGCATTTAGGATAGATTGTAGGGGAGACAGGTGAGAGGCAGGAAGGCCGGAAAGCAGGAGGTTACAGTAATCAAGACGGGAGAGAATGAGGGCCTGAGTCAGAGTTTTAGCAGTCGAGCAACAGAGGAAAGGGAGTACCTTTATTATATTGCGGAGGAAAAAGTGACAAGTTTTAGAAATGTTTTGAATGTGAGGGGCAAATGTGAGAGAGGAGTCGAGTGTGACCCCTAGGCAGCGTGCTTGGGCTACTGGGTGAATGATCGTAGTTCCAACAGTAATGTGGAAGGAGGTAGTAGGGCCAGGTTTGGGAGGAAGTATGAGGAGCTCTGTTTTAGCCATGTTGAGTTTAAGGCGACGGAGGGCCATCCAGGATGATATAGCAGAGAGACATTCAGAAACTTTGGTCTGTATAGCAGGTGTAAGGTCGGGTGGTGAAAAGTATATTTGTGTGTCGTCAGCATAGAGGTGATATTTAAACCCAAAAGATGTTATTATGTCACCTAGAGAGAGTGTGTACAGAGAAAAGAGAAGAGGTCCCAGGATAGAGCCCTGGGGTACCCCCACAGAGAGATCAATAGAGGAGGAGGAGGTGTTAGCAGAAGAGACACTGAAAGTACGATGGGAGAGGTAGGATGAGATCCAGGATAGAGCTTTGTTCCGGATACCAAGAGTATGGAGAATGTGAAGGAGAAGAGGGTGATCCACAGTATCACATGCTGCAGAGAGGTCGAGTAATATGAGCAGAGTGTAATGACCTCTGTCTTTGGCAGCATGGAGGTCGTCAGTTATTTTAGTGAGGGCTGTTTCCGTGGAGTGAGCAGTGCGAAAGCCAGATTGTAGAGGGTCTAGGAGAGAATAGGTGTTGAGAAAATGGAGCAAGCGAGAGAATACAAGACATTCAAGGAGTTTAGAGGCAAAAGGCAGGAGGGAGACAGGTCGATAGTTAGAAAGACAGGTAGGGTCAAGCTTGCTGTTTTTGAGTAATGGTATGACTGTTGCAGGTTTGAAGGAGGATGGAAAGGTTCCAGAGCAGAGGGAGGAGTTAAAAATATGTGTGAGCGTAGGGATTATAGTAGGAGCAAGAGGTTTTAGGAGATGTGCAGATATACAAAAAGTCTTAGAAAGGATAGTCTTACCTGTCTCTTGTAGGGGAAGGCTTCTTTGTTGTCCAGGTTTAGAAGTACTTTCCCCTGTATCTTGCTGGCAGAGTGCAGTCTCTTCTGGCAGGCTGAAGACGTCTGTCTCCTTGTTCAGCTCACAGGTGTTCTAAGGAGTCTCACTTCCTGTCTCAGAGGCAGGCTTTTTCTAACACCTCTAATCAGCCAGGTGCTGGTCAATTAACCAGCACACTGCTGGATTAGAGGCAAGTTTTCTGAACAGGGTAAGTCCCCTGTTACACACCTCCCCTGTTTGTGGGAAACTCGGGCTTGCCACGGCCAAAGCCCATCCTTCCACTCTCATTCGAGATATCTCTGTGACTTGAATGAGAGTGGATGGAGGAGAACCCTCAGTCCTGCTGGGATTGGAGCCCTTCCTCCAGTTTAGTAGTGCCTCCTCTAGAAGGTGCTTGAGATCAGCATTCCTCAGTCGCTCAAGGAGAACTTTTCCCAAGTACAGTCTTTCTACAGACCACGTGCTCCTGAGCTTTCCCCTGTGTCGGGCACTCCTCTTTTTGTAGGCAGACGGTATGGCGACAGTCGCAGAGCGCCAATGCAAATCGCTCTCTCTCGCCATCCTTCACATGTGCTCCACTTTAGCACCAAATGTCCATTTCCTGGTATCACAAAAGCGCCCAAGAACAGCCACCTGAACCCTCAGTTCTTGAAGCAGTCTTCCTGCACTTTTCCCATTCAGTGTAGTTGACAGTTCAGCTTCTTTGGGATTGAGTTGCGATTCCAGCTCCATTTCCAGAGAATGTCCTATCTTTTCAGCTTCCTCAGCTAAGGTTTCTTCTGGCTTTGATTCTGCACTCCTACCTCTGTTTGCTGCCTGTTGGGCGGTTGCAGGTTTGACTAGTGCTTTCTTAGGTGACTCAAACTTCGTAATCTTGTTTTGAAGGTGAGTGGTGTCCCCAGCTCTCACTGTACCCATGTCCTCACGGGCCTTAGTCACTGTGGGATACCGATGCTTGGACAGAGCCAATACCTTTTCCCGTATTGGAGGCATCTGTAAGTTACTGGGCTGCAGAGTCTCACTCTGTTTCTTGAGTGTTTCCTGCCATTCTCCTTTCAGGGTCTTTATTTCTTCCCGGTGCTTTCTCTGAGCTTGCTTCCACCTATCATTCTTTATTTTGTGGGGCACTGTGAACTTCTTCACTTGGGCCACATATACTCGTCTCAGTTTCTGGACCTTTTTGCGCTCCCTCTTGTACCGAATCACCTGGCCTCTATGCTTAGCCTCTAGCGATGCTTTGGTGATGGTCAGGGTAGCCTTCAGTTTATCCTGCTGCTTTGCGAGGATGCACTGGGTAATCAGACGTTCCTGCAGCACTCGTATTTCCTTAGCAGCCTGCAGATTTTCTTCCTGCAGAGTTCGCTGCTTCTCCTCGACATTCTGGAGGTGTGTATGCAGACCTTGCAGTTGATTCTGCAGTTGGCGCTCTGCTTCAAATTTTTCATCTTCCAACTGTTTCTTTTTTTTTTCAAGCTCGTGCAGCTTTTCATTCTTTCCATTGACGTGGTTTGTCAACTCCGAATTTTCTTTTTTTTAATCTTACATTTTCTCCTTTTTCAGTCTCTGTACTATTCAGGGCCTCCTTGCAGTCCACCTTCCATTTTTGCACATCTGCTTGGAGGCGGGCTGTCTCCTTGCGTGAGACTTCCATCTCCAGGTTTAGCTCCTTCTGAGAGACTTTGAGATCTAAGTTAAGATGGAGGATAGTTTTCTTTGAAATGTCCAGCTCCTCAGTGAGACTGTGAAGTTCCTTTCTGGAGACTTCCAGTTCTGTGCGGCAGCTGTTGATCTCATGATGTGAGGCATCCAGTGCTCTGCGGAGTCAGTGAACCTCCTTCTGAGATACGTCCACCTCTGTCCGGACACTGTTGACCTCCTGTTGTGAGGCATTCAGCTCTACGCGAAGAGTGTGAATCTCTTGCTGAAAGACTGTCATCTCCTTCAGTGCCTCCTCATACTTCCGCTTCAGCTTAGCCATCATTTTATCAGATTGGCTCTGCTTTTCATCCATGGCGGTATCTTGCCCAGTCTTGCCCAGTCTGTCCTGGCCAAAGAGTACATTGTGAGCACATCTTTCTGTAGCTTCACCTTATTTTTCAGTAGCTCTGCATTCTTCAGTTTCAATTGTTCCCGGAGCAGATCACAGTCATGCCTGGCAACCTTCAGGGCATCACCAGGGCTGGTCAAGGGATCGTCACTCACTGGTTCTGGCTCCACTTCCCTGGGATGGTTGGTTGAGGTTTTCTCACTACTAGCACCGGACAGACACTTCTTTGGGGTAGACGACTTCTGCCTTGGCCCCTCTGGATATTCGGTCATCCGCGGGATGACTTCTCCATTTTCTCTAGGCTGCAGGGCATTTTTTCCCCTTTTCCTCCGCAAGATCTGCAGATGTGTCTGTTCCTTTCCACGGTAAGTGAAGAACCGCTTTTATTTTTTCGCCTTTTTGTTTTGGATGACACCATCCCCTCAGGGATACTGGGGTCTCCATCTTCATATGAAATTTTAGCAGCATCACTGGATCCACCCTGCTTTTCTTGCAACTGTAATAGCTGACGGAAATATTCGGTGATCCGCTTCTCCCGCTCTTTCTCCTGTCGATCATATTCGTCATCATAGGGAGCGGTCTTTTCGGTTCGTACCGAGTTCAGGCACCCCCACCATTCTTGGGGTGTTTTGTGGGTGTGACTCGGTTTGGGTTCCCCATAAGAGATCTCTTCCTCCTCATCGGACTGGAAGGGCCACTCTTCCGTGGGGTAGGTTCATTACAGGAACGCTGCATCTTGTCCTCCATTTTGGGGCTATCAGGTGTATTTTTCTTCCTGACCTCAGGAGGCGCTATTGCAGCTGTTGCCACTGTATTTTCTAGAACCCCAAATGGTTGTAGTCCTACAGGTGGGCATATTTTGCTTGAAGAGGTCATAGCTCTCACAGGCCTCTCTGTAGACTTTTTCTTCCCTTGGGTAAGTTTTACAATATTAGCATTACTGTGCATGCATTCACTCTCATCGTCTGAATAAGGTCTGAAGGGACACTGCTCCGTGTGGTGGGGTTCTTTACACCATGAACAAATTTTCTTCCCTATTTTTGCAGAGTCTGTATTTGACTTCAGCTGGGTGGCCATTTTACATTCCCAGGGTTCTATTTCTTTAAATACAATGCTTGCTAGCTGCCCATTTTCTGGCTGCAGCAAAGGCATTTGGTTTTCTGCTTAAGTTCAGTAATTTTCAGTCTCATCTTTGGGTATTATGGCATTCACTCTTTACACTTTGGGTGCCTGTTTTACTCCCAAAATACATAGATAGACTTTACTTGCAGAAAAAAATATATATTCTTTGCAGTGGAATATTTCTTTCACTCCCATCAGGGCGACTCAACACTCAGCAATTGGCTTTGGGATACCTTTTACACAGTTCAGCAATTCCTTTTTCCCCGGTAGGGCAATTTTACCCTCAGCACTTGTTTGCTGAAAATTTCCCTGCTTCAGCACAGTATTGCATCAATTTTCACACTTTTCTGCATATACCCAATTCACAGCTGGTAGTCCTATGCGGTGTGGCAGCCTTTACTTGCAGAATCAGTACCGCTCGTGGGTCACCATCTGTATTCACTGCTTCAGCTAAACATTTGAAAACAACAAACGTCAATCCCTTTTAAGGGCTAACTTACTTCTTGAACCCTGACTACGGCTGGAAGGCAAAACCCCTATTTCAACGACCATATTACACTTTATTGTGATAGGCATTAAGGTTTACCTGCTTCAGCACAGTCTCTCTCTCTCCTCTTGGAATCTGGGAAAAGAATCCATCTGTGGTTTTGTGGCTTTCTTCAGTGGAGTGTAGATTTCCTGCCTGGATGTGTATCCCTTTAATTCTGGTCTCTGCTGCATGTGATTCTTTGTTTATGTTGTTCAGGCTGTTTGTAGGCAAATTAGCACAAAATAAATTTCACAGGCAATCTCCGGGGCCCCTTTTAACTTCAAGGGCCACCTCAATCCCACTTCTGACACCATATGTAATAGGACATGTGCAGAGGAATGCAATGGAGACTTTTTTTAAGGTGAAATTAAATAAGGCTTTTATTGCGCCTGTTTCTTTATCACAAGAAAATCCTCCAAACGTATGCAAATAAGGGGTCAAACAAAGCTTCTGTTCCACTTGGGAGTATTTCTAGTGAAACCTATGCAGTCCACAACTCCCTTTAGATTAGCATGTCTCCCAGCCCCAAACATATATCTTGATATGTGCAGATATACAAAAAGTCTTAGAAAGGAAAGTCTTACCTGTCTCTTGTAGGGGAAGGCTTCTTTGTTCTCCAGGTTCCGAAATAATTTTCCCTGTGTCTTGCTGGCAGCGTACAGTCTCTTCTGGCAGGCTCAAGACGTCTGTCTCCTTGTTCAGCTCACAGGTGTGCTAAGGAGTGTCACTTCCTGTCTCAGAGGCAGGCTTTTTCTAACACCTCTAATCAGCCAGGTGCTGGTCAATTAACCAGCACACTGCTGGATTACAGGTAAGTTTTCTGAACAGGGTAAGTCCCCTGTTACAGGTCTATATTGGTATATAATTATAGAATTACATTTTACATATGTATGTGTAAGAGACAGCTACTGTATGTGTGCATTTATATAGCGCAGTATGTATAGACATACCCTTTAGTACTCATGGGAAGAGAGTTCTCTTGTTTCAGAGTAGTGACTCATGAAGCTGCGGTCTCAGTTTAGGCCACCGCTAAGTGTCCCGAACAGTTGCCTAAATTTATATTCATGCAACCGTCTCTCTTTCGGTGTTCTAAGATTAACTTTGAGTATGGTCCCCTTCAGATCGTTCATCTTATGCCCAGAGTCAGAGAAATGTTCGCCAACAGGACTGTCTTTTGTTCCATGTGTGATGCTGTGACGAGGCAGATTCATTCTCTTGTTTAGCCACTGTCTTTTATCACCTATGTTGTAGCAGCGCACTGGGCATTTCATGCACATGATGAGGTACACGACATTTTGGATGAGCAGGTGAACCTTCCTCTGATTTTGTACTCCAGATTCCTGTGTGATATTTGTATTGTGCCCACTGTATGGAGCATTGCTCAGGTTTTGCACCTTGCGTCCTGGCATGATCTTATCCCGCATTCAGTTGTACTGCTGAATACTTTACTCCTCACCATCATTTTCTTGAGATTATGAGGTTGTCTGTATGATAATAAGGGTGTTTCAGGGAAGACCTGTTGCAGTCTTGTATCTTGGGTTGTACAAGTATCTACTGGCTGAAATCCCATCTTTGTGGGGGATGTTGTTGTAAAGTGATTCTACGTCTATGGGTGCTAGTAGTGTTCCTATTGGGAGGGGGCCAATGGAATTAAGTTTGTTTAGCAGGTCGGTGGTGTCCTGGATATAGCTGGGTGTGTTCCTGACAAGTGGTTTTAGAATGCCTTCCACCCAGCCAGAAATATTCTCAGTCAGTGTGCCATCCTCATCATCATCATCATTTGCATGAAATGCCCAGGTGTAACGTGAGCTCACCACAAAAGGGACAAGACCGCGAGGCTGAGGTGCGGATGTATATAACCACCACCCTACAACCACAAGACCAGGTTCGGATTGCAGAGTGAGGGTCGTGTAGCCAGGTCAGGGTAGGAGAGTTCGGATGAACCATGGTACTTACCGTAGTCAGGGGTTGGAGAGGAGAGAGTAGTCATATTCCATAGCCATAGTCAAGGAGAGAGCGGGAGCCCAGAAGCAAGCTGAGGTCCAGGGTCACAGAAGAGAGAAGTCCAGGTACGAGCAGGGGTCACAACGAATGTCACACAAGGCACAGTAATAGCAACAACAGTAAGCAGCAAGCTCGGATACACAAACAGGAGTTTATGCTCAGCCAATTGCCTAGGGGCTGACTATAGCCTAGGGGCTGATTATTAAAGGGTCAGGGTCCAATAGGAAGGCTGCAGGAAGTGAGCTCATTAGACATAAGCTGTGTGCCGATAGGAGGAAACGAGATGTGCGGCAGGTGAGGAGCAGCTGAGATGAATCTGAAGATCATTACTTACAGCGCGGCGTGCGCGTGCAGGTAGCATGCGGCGCGAGCCACCCACGTCACCACAGAGCCTGTACTCTAAGCCTGCATTGTGGGAGTGGAGTGCAGAGCCCATCCCTGCAAAGTTCTGCCTCCCGGCAGTGCGGCGCGTTCACGCGGAAGGAGCCCTGTGTGCGTCTGCTGTGATGCGTCTAGGGGGCAGAGATTAGCCACGATCCTTACAGTACCCCCCACTTCAGGGGAGATCTCCGGGCGACCCAGAGATGGTTTTGAGGGCTATATGCGGTGGAAAGCCTGGATAAGCCCTGAGGCATGTTCCTTTTCCTGGGAAATCCACTTTCGTTCCTCGGGCCGAAATATTTCCAGTGTACAAGATACTGAAGCCTTCCCCTTGAGATTCTGGAATCGAGAATATCTTGGACCTCAAACTTTTGTTGAACCTCCACCAAGATAGGTTGAGGAGGTAAGTCTCGAATTGGTGAGTAGGGATCTTGAATGAAGGGTTTCAAGAGAGACATGTGTAACACAGACAGAATTTTCATAGTCGCCGGTAGTCTCCACCGATATGCGACAGGGTTGACCCTTTCTGTGACGACAAAGGTTCAATGAACCTCGTTGCCAATTTGGGAGATGGTACCTTTAGGCGGATGTTCTTAGTTGACAGCCAGACCTTTTGTCCTGGTGTGTAAGTGGGAGTCTCACGTAGATAACGGTCCGCTTGTCTATTCTGTATAGAGACGGTGTTTCTATGGTTTCCTTGTATTTTTTCCCAGGAGCCCTGGAGGTATTGAATCCTGTTTTCAGCAGCGGGATCCCCGGATCTGGAAACTGTTTTGGGGAGGTTGAAAACCATAGTTGGTGAAGAAGGGTGATTCTTGAGTGGATTCGTTGCACAAATTGTTATGTGAGAATTCTGCCCATGGCAGAAGATCCATCCATTGTCTTGCGCATCCGAAATGAAACAGCAAATGAACTGCTCAAGGGATTGATTGGTCCATTCAGTTTGGCCTTTGGTTTAAGGATGATATCCAGAGGAAAAGAGAAGGGAAATGTCTAGTTGTTGGCAAAAGGCCCTCCAGAATCTGGAAATGAACTGGGAACCTCAGTCAGAGACGATGACTTGGGGTGTTCCATGAAGCCGAAAGATCTCCCTGATGAACACCTCAGACAGTCTTGGAGCGCTGGGTAGACCCTTGAACGGGATAAAGTGCACCTACATGGAGAAGAGGTTGACCACCACCAGGATGGTGTCCATCCGTTTAGAGCTAGGTAGCTCCACAATGAAGTCCATCAAAAGGTGAGTCCAAGGACGCTGCAGGATCGGGAGAGGACGAAGAAGACCCAAAGGTCTATTGTGAGGCATTTTATTCTGAGCGCAAGTAGCACACACAAAGACAAATTTCTTGATGTCCTTGCACATACCTGTCCACAAGAAGGTCCACTCCAAAAGGTTAATCATCCTCTTCATACCTGGATTCCAGCAGTCTTTGATGTGGGACCCCATTGCATTACTCTCATGTGAAAGGTAGATGGCATGAATAGGCATCTCACTTGGACATTGAGGCCCTCTGGGACAAGGACTTGAGCCATTGCGATGTCCAGTAAGGCATCGAAGGTGTTGGCTGAAAGTATACATGCCGGGGGGAGTATTGACTCCTGATGATCCTCTGTCTTATCCTCCGTCTTATCCTCCACCAGGGTTTGTCAGGAAAGAGCGGCTGTCTTTATATTCTTAATGCCAGGCAGGTACGATATAACAAAGTTAAATCGAGAGCAGAACAAGGGTCAACGTGCCTGTTGTGACCCCAAGCGACGCCCACCTTCAATATATAACAGATTTTTATGATCGGTCAGAATAGTGATGGGACTCGCTGTATCTTCGAGTAAATGTCTCCACTCTTCCAAAGCTATCTTAATGGCCAGGAGTTCACGATTTCCCACGTCGTAATTCTGTTCAGCTGTCGAAAGCTTGTGGAGCAGTGGGAGAAGAGACGCATTTGAGCTGATCACTAATAGTCTGTGCTGAGCGATCCAGTTCAATTCGCTGGTCATTTTGTGCCAAAAATGTCTCCACTTGTTTGAACATACCGTCGTGTTCATACAAACGTCGACCCACCTCAGCGGGGTCCATGTTTGTTGGAGAGAGTGGGAGTCCAGAAGCAAGCCGAGGTCCAGGGGCACAGAAGAGAGAAGTCCAGGGGCACAGAAGAGAGAAGTCCAGGTATGAGCAGGGGTAAAAACGAAGGTCAAACAAGACACAGTAATAGCAACAACAGCACGCAGCAAGCATGGATACACAAACATGAGTTTATGCTCAGCCAATAGCATGAGGCTGACTGAGCATAGAAAGGGTGAGATCTCAATAGGAAGGCTGCAGGGAGTGAGGTGATTAGACATAAGCTGTGTGCCGATAGGAGGAAATGGGATGTGCGGCTGAGATTAATCTGATGATCATTACTTACAGCGTGCGTGTGCTGGTAGCATGCGGCCCGCGTCGCCCGTCCCCTAAGCTTGCGTCACTGGAGCGGAGCGCAGAGTCAATCCCTGCAGAGTTCTGCCTACTGGCAGTGTGGTGCTTTCGCAAGGACGGAGCCCTGCGTGCGTCTGCCATGATGCCGCATGATGCGTCGGGGGGAGGAGTTTAGACCCGATCCTGACAACAGGGGGCTGCGACTACATAGGTGAAATGGGACAGGGGCTAAGCAAGAGAAGGAATCTGCATCGCCACAGAATCACACGCGGAGCAAGAGACATGTACCGTTGCTGACTGCAAACAGAATACAGACCCGCAGGACAGAGGTATGGAGTAATACAACAACCTTGGCCTGGGATCAGAGACTTGGGATGCAAGGGTAATCAGGTATGTTCCAGGGTCAAGGCAGTTGCCAGGCAAAGGGTTGTCAGGTTGTCAGGTCCGGTTCCGAAGTCGAGGCTGGCGCCAGGAAAAGGGTAATCAGGTCTGGTTCCAAGGTCGAGGCAGGCGGCAGGCAAAGTGTAGTCAGGTCCGGTTCTGAGGTTGAGGCAGGCGGCAGGCAAGGGGTAGTCAGATTCAGTTCCAAGGTCAAGAAAAGGCTGCAGGCAAAACAAAGGCAAGGGGGAACTCAGACAAGACAAGGTAACCAATACTTTGCACGAGCAAAGACTAGTAGCAACTGCCTGCCTTTTAAAAGCCAGAGGCAGCTGCTGGCAATGACAACCAGAGAGGCTGATTTCCTGACAGGGGTGTAAGGTCATAATTTACCAGTAAGCAAGATGGCTGTGGTGGCTTCGGACCAGATGATATCACTTCCTGTCAGCATTCATCCTGAATGTTCAGACAGCACTTATAAGACAGTCCGGTCAGCGAAAATTTCTCTGACTCTGGCCATAAGATGAACGATCTGAAACACCCTTATTATCATACAGACAACCTCATAATCTCAAGAAAGTGATGGTGAGGAGTAAAGTATTCAGCAGTACAACTGAATGCGGGATAAGACCATGCCAGGACGCAAGGTGCAAAACCTGAGCAATGCTCCATACAGTGGGCACAATACAAATACCACACAGGAATCTGGAGTACAAAATTAGAGGAAGGTTCACCTGCTCATCCAAAATGTCGTGTACCTCATCATGTGCATGAAATGCCCAGGGCGCTGCTACAACATAGGTGATAAAAGACAGTGGCTAAACAAGAGAATGAATCTGCATCGTCACAGCATCACACATGGAACAAAAGACAGTCCTGTTGGCGAACATTTCTCTGACTCTGGGCATAAGATGAACGATCTGAAGGGGGCCATACTCAAAGTTAATCTTAGAACACCGAAAGAGAGACGGTTGCATGAATAAAAATTTAGGCAACTGTTCGGGACACTTAGCGGTGGCCTAAACTGAGACCGCAGCTTCATGAGTCACTACTCTGAAACAAGAGAACTCTCTTCACATGAGTTGTTAAAGGGCATGTCTATACATACTGCGCTATATGAATGCACACATAGCTGTCTCTTATACATACATACACGGTATGTACAATGTAATTCTATCCCTATATACCAAAAGGGACCACATAGTATCTACACATATTAATAGTAATGCAGCACCCTCTTACATTTCTACAGTTACCCACACCATTGGTATACACTCCCACACACACCAATTGTAAAGCACTGTATACACTGTGAGCACTTTATAAATTTATATTTACACACTGTGATGCCCACACAACATTGTAGTCTCTTTTAGTCCCAATTTAATGCAGGAAACGTAACATTTCTCTATATAGGTTTTTTCACAGGGATTAAATCATACATCAACAGGCCCACCGTCCCTTTATATCAAACCAAAACATAAAAATAACACGTATTTCCTTAGGGAAAACTAACTACACGGTAATAAATAATATAATTTCCAGCACTCAAAAAAAGCAAAATTAATAATAACAGATAACCTGTAATGAATATGCAATAGATATTAAATATGATAGTATATAATGCAAAGGAATACAAGATGCAAAATGAGTGAGTGAACTAGAACTCAAAATCATAAATAACACCCAAGGGACAATGGTAAAAATGGAGGATGTGGATGGGGAGGGAAAGGTGAGGGAGGGGGGAAAAAGGTGGTGGTGGTGGGGGGGGGGAAATGGGATACAAACAAGCAAAGGAGGATAAAATGAAAGGTACAAAAAGGGGGCAACATTTCGGAGAAGAACCCCTTCTTCTGGCCCGTTCCCTATGGTCTAAAAAGACCATAGGTACTTCCCTCTCCCTAAATCCTAGCCTCCAAAAGGACCTCAAATAAACCTAATAAAGGGGTAAGCCCCAACATTGAAAAATACAAAGCTGTCAGATGAGGAGTATTAGGCTCATACAAGCATGTTAGTCAACCAGAGTCCAGACACTGCACAGCTGACTGCCGTCCTCCAGTGTTCCAGTTATTGCGTGAGCTTGTATCATTTAGCCATTATTTGCTTTGTCCCTTTACTTCTGTTACCTGATGCTTTTGGACTCTGGTTCAACTTAAATACTTAAATACTATCTGTATATAAAGCAATGCAGGCTCCTTGTATTCTATGTCATACCATCCACTGCAGGTTTCATACATTACACACTTCATTTTTTTTTAACGTAATATACTGTTGGCTGGTTCCTGACAAACTTGAGGCTTATTCTCTCCTGCAAATGTACCGATAATTTCAGTATAAGTACAAGCTCTTTATATTCATTATGGTCATTTAAAGAGTTATGTACACTCCAAGATATGGATGACGGTTTGTTTACTTCAGATTCCATATCGTCCATGTTCTTTGGGCCTAAGAATTCAGACAAAAGGAGATCGGTGTTCTGTCTGAATTTCTCTAAGAGTCCACATGTATTAACGTTTTAAAGATTGGTAGAGAAAGATCTTATCCTCTTAGCCAAGGGCTTCTCCTTTAGACATCCACAGTCAACCAATTTCTCCATTATGGAACATGAAGAATTGATTGCATTAAAAAAATAACAAACCTATCATCAGAAGTTAGAGAAGGGAGGGGCCATAGTGATACAGCTGGAAGTTGTTTATCAAAAAGAAGCCCTCCGCCAACTGGGGGAAAGTACTTCCTACTCCAGTTTATGGACAGACCCCCACCTAGGTGCTTGGGTATTTTTTATTTATGTGTCTTTTTGGTGCAGTTATTTTTTTAGGTGGCCCATTGATTGCTAAAGTGGCTTATCATGCCCATATTACATGGACATGATGTACCACTGTTCCAATCAATGGGTAGAGGGTGGGGATAGGTGCCCTGGGGTGAATGGTTAGGTCACCCGGGTGGGTAGTGGGGTTTGGGGGTTAACCCCTTAATTACTTTAGCAGTTACTAAGCGCTAAGGTGATTAAGGTGTTAGGGGACATTAGATTGTATTGTTATGTTCCTGCCAATGGAGGATGGTGAGGAGGACGTCCTTCATCCTGGCAGGGGTAAGTAGAAGTTTTATTTACTTTATGCTAGCTGGCTAATATTTTATTTTGAATGGGCAAATGCACTATTATCCAGATTTGGATAATAGTAATTTGCCGATTACTATACTGTATTTGTTGAGGAGGGTTGTTGAGGGTAGAGGGGTGACCATTCCTTGCCATTGGGGTTATCTTTGCTCTCATTGAGGGCATACAGTGGCGGCCAATCTGAGTCTAAGTCGACTAGATACGCGGCTTTCAGATTATCCCGGTTTGGGTGCGTTATTTATCGCGCTCGTGATATTAGCATTTTATTCTCGCTGTCTGCAATACTGCAAAGCCATGTAAAAACTCAGGGGGGCATTTGCGAGCTGTTGTCTTGGAAGTCTAATACCTTCGCTGTTCAACCTACGTCTGTGTGTGCGCGCGCAGTAAATGTAAATTTGCATATTTAAAGTATACATGCATTTGCAGTGCTGTGCTGCTGTACAGTATGTCTCATTTGAAAATTATTGAAACGCATAGGCGTGTACAGTACTGTAACAGTGTCACATTTCTGCATATACAGCGCTCTCCCCTCGCTCAGGATAATTAACTGCACTGCAGGGTATTTCAACTTCTTATCTTCTGTGCAATGCAGTACATCTCTCCCACACCATTCCTTTGAATGTGTGTCTGGTTTTAATCACATTCCTGCTTGACAGCAGGAATTTACTGTGAATGCACCTGTAACTTCGCCTGTAACTTCGCCCTCCACTGCTTGCTTGCCTGAGTGAGTGAGTGACCAAAAAAAAATGAAATTTTTTTTTTATTGAAATGTTTTTTTCTCCACAAGCCTGTAAAAACCATCTTACTGTATTACGATATTCAATCTATGCTGTAGCTTTTGACTGCGACCCTGTGCATTTGACAGCACATGGTTGATTTGTGTGCTTTTTACGTACTGTATTTGGGGGTGTATTATTATGATGAACTGCCTTTTGAAATTAAAGTATGTCTTCAGCTTTGAACTTCATGCAGCTGTAGCTGTAGCCCCCTCCCCCACGAACGCTAATTTTCTGAATCTTGTCATTGTGTTTTTAATCCGTCCATAGCCGATCTACAAAGCCTCAGTGCGCCTGCGTGTAATCCTTTTTGAGATGGGAGCTGCTTACTGCGCATGAGTCACCCAACCCCCCCTCTCCACAGAGTTGTTAATTTACTGAATCTTGCCATTGTGTTCTGAATCTTTCCATAGCCGAGCTACAAAGCCTCACTGCGCCTGCGTGTAATTCTCTTTGAGATGGGAATTTTGAGGCTTTGTTTACGGCAACGCTTTGGAAAATCCCTTCTCGAATTCGGTTTCCACAGAGCATCACCTCTCTATGCGCCTGTGTGTAATCCTCTTTCGGATGGGAGCTAGTTTATTCCTGCTCATGCGCCTGAAACTTTGAACTGTTATTTTATCCACAAGCCTGAAAAAACAATCTTGATATTACGATATTAAATCTGTGCGTTTGCCTGCACATGGTTGATTTGTGTGCTTTTTATGTACTGTATTTGGGGGGGGGTAGGGACTCTTATCGACAGACACCTTCACAGAGTCATTAATTTTCTGAAGTTAGTTAGTCATTGTGATTTTAATCCGTCCCTAGCCAAGCGTCAATCGCCTCACTGCGCCTGCATGTACTCTAATCCTTTTAGAGATGGGAGCTTGCTGCTTACTGCGCATGAGTCACCCAACCCCTTCTCTCCACAGAGTCGTTAATTTTCTGAAGTTAGTTAGTCATTGTGTTTTTAATCCGTCCCTAGCCGAGCGTCAATCGCCTCACTGCGCCTGCGTGTACTCTAATCCTTTTAGAGATGGGAGCTTGCTGCTTACTGCGCATGAGTCACCCAACCCCCTCTCTCCACAGAGTCGTTAATTTTCTGAATATTGCCATTGTGTAATCCTCTTTGAGATGGGAGCTAGCTGATTACTGCACATGACTCACCCCACCCTTCCCCCCCAACCCTTTGAGGCTAAGTTTACGGTAACGCTTTGTAAAATCCCTTCTCGATTTTGAAATGTAAATCTGATTTGCACAGCATTGTGAGAATTGAGAGTTAAAAAAACTATTAACTGATTCATATTGTTTTGTCATTCATTCTTATTTATTGGTGTACTGAAGGGGTGGGGGGGGGTTGTGGTTGTTGTCAATGATTATGATTAGCAGGAATGTGAATAAATATTCATTTTATTTTATCAGGAACCAAAAAATACAAATATAAAAATAATCATGAATAATACACAATGCTGTCTTTATTAAGTTCTTCTGGCAGATTGAAATTGGATAAACATTTAGAAAACATTTGTAAAACATGGGGAAACATGAATAATGCACATTTATAAGAATATGATTTAATAATATATACTGTAATGTATAATATATACATATATATATATATATATATATATATATATAGTAATATTATTTTTTCCGTCTTTATCTTGTTCCTCATTCTGTGTACAGTACAGTAGTTCATTGAGAGAGGAGAGGTTTTATGTACATCATTACTGCTGTTTATATACTGTACATTTGACTGTACAAACAGATTAGACCGGACACAACACCCCACCTCTCACCAGGCCACCCTTTTTTCCTGGAACGAAAAGAAAACAAAAAATTAGTGCAGTTATGTACGTACTGTATTATGGCATTGTGTGTTGTGTAGTACTACTGTACATGGCTGGTGTTGCTTTCTCTGTAAAGAAAAAAATTGAGCAGTTAGTAGGCAGTTACTGTAGTACCGTCAAACTAGTCTATAATGGAACTACTATATACTATGACTACTGTTAAATACTATGTACTGTAACCTGATGGCTGGTGCTGCTCTCTCTGTAAAGAATAAACTGTAACTATTGTATACTCTGACTATTGGGAAAGAAAAAATCTGTGCCATACTTACCTGTATCATACTGGACTTACAATAATAATAAAAAAAAAAAAATACGGTGTATATAGCGTTAAAAGTGAATATAATAAACCTTAAGTGAGGTGATATAAAGTGTTTCTACACTATACAATATATTACATAGGCTGCCAGGTGATACTAACCCCAAGACACAGTTATTAAAAACAAAAAACAAAACATAAACAATACAGACCGGCGCCGCAATAGTCCAAAGGGGATAATAAAGTCCAATGGTGTAAATGTCTCTAGGATTGAATATCTGTAGATAGGATGCGATATTCCAGCCTTCTCCAAGACGTTACTCTATATACATATTCAGAAAAAGAGACAAAGAAAACACATCATAGTGCAACATTGCTGATACTAACATACAGGACAAACAAAACGGGACAAACACTACATAAAACAAGTAAGGCTGACTATATTAAAAAGTTAATTTATTACACATATATAAATGAGGCAGATGCGGGATCCGGTGTTTTAAAACCAGAATCCTACTTACAGGACTGCCACAGATCATAAACAGAGGATAGGATGTATCTGTTCTGGTTGCAGCTCCGTCCGAACACGTGACCTCCCAGGATCTCTCTCACTCGGCGACCGGAACTACGTCACTCTGCACGACTCTGGAGCTCTCCGGGGGCTGCCGCCCTCTCTCTCGCCGGAATCACCTCACTGGGGGCGGGTTTGAAGCGCCGAAAATCTCCTCTCCAAGCAAATTCTGTGGCAAACGTTCAGCAAGTTCTCTGCCACACTGCACAATAAAACTTCTAACAAACGGATCAACGCAATTCGTGCGCATGCGCACTTCTTCAGGGGACACACTACATAGGGCATGATCAACTTATAAAGTGACACAATGAATGGTATTGGATAAATAAATACTGGACTTACAATACTACAGCACAGTACTACTTTCCTGATGCTTGCCCATTACGCGCGATCACAATGGGCAACACAGTGGCAATATGGTCTATATATTTATTGCAGCGTTCCACGGTGAGTAAATCGTTCCAAAAACTCATTATGCCTTTCAACAACTCATCCTTTTTGGAGGGTTTCGCTACTTTCCGGATATGGTCCTTCAGCTGACGCCAGACCAGCGGTGACCATTGGGGAACTCGCGTGTGATGTATTGCACTATCTCAGGGACAATGTTGTCTTGGAAGAAAGCGTTATTCATGATTCCTATAGGAAGAAATGAAAAGTGCTCAAAAACTGCACAATAGTACAGTACTGTACAGTGCATACAGTAAGGCTACACTAGTAAAGTACAGTGCATAAGGCTACATTATATTTCATATATTTTACCTTCAAAGATGACAATGCATCCTGGTCCATGCCTAGAGATGGCACCCCACACATGCAGCTTCACGGGGTGTTTTGGCCGTGGCTTCAAAGATATGCGGCCTTTTTGTGGAACGCAAAGCTTGCAAATCTCTCCAGCGACACAGTAGACTCGTCAGTGAATATGCAATCCTGGAAAGTTTCCCCACTCTCGATCCATGCCTGGGCCTGGACCACTCTTTTGATTTTGTTTGCGTCCCTTATCATGGGGTATGCTCTGTAATGACAAGGAATAAATAATTTTAGCGGTACAGTACAGTACAGTTTCCTAAACAACACTTTTACCTCCTGTACTGTCCAGTACTAACCTCACACGTCCATATTTCCATCCAATGCTGCGTCTCATCTTTTTTATGCTGGTCTCGGATACAGTGAGATTGTGATTTTCCTGCAGAGTGTATTTGACCCTTAATGCACTCTTCTCATCATTCTCCTCGCTTATTTTGTCCACCAGAAGAGTTGTCTCCCTACAATGTAAAGAAAATCATTCCGGCAACTAAAAATATTAGAGACAGTAGATCAACAGGATACAATATATTGTTCTATTAATATGCAGCAATATAAAACTGTTGTAATATAAATATAAATATACAAAATATATATACTGTTGTAATATAAATATAAATATAAAAAATATATACAGTGTACTGTTGTAAAATAAATATAAATATACAAAATATATATACTGTTGTAATATAAATATACAAAATATATATACTGTTGTAATATAAATATAAATATACAAAATACATACAGTATACTGTTGTAAAATAAATATAAATATACAAAATATATATACTGTTGTAATATAAATATAAATATACAAAATATATATACTGTTGTAATATAAATCTACAGAAATAACCAAAATATTAGATACAGTACTGTAGATCTAGAGTACATTATTTCATATAAAATGTAATTTTAAGCTGTATAAATATACTGTACTTACGCGTTAGTTACCCTTGGTGCCCTTTTGCGTTCTTGTTTTTTTCCGTGTGCATGATAGCTCACGGTGGTTGCTGGCACGACGAGGCCAGAAGTAGCTAACCAGTGTTCGATAGCAGCAATTCGGTGTCCGCTCGTGTACATCTCCTTAATTCGCATGCTGAGATCCTTGGAAATCTTTTTAACAACCATTGCTGCGAGTAGAAAGAAATTCAAACACAAGAATGTATATTCGATGTTTAGTCGATGTGTATTCAATGTGCAGTGAATCCACAAAAAGGATGGTATATTTATACGGTAATGACTTACGGGTACGCCTACTTTCAACACCTGTACCTCGCTGCCATGCATAAAAGGTTACACACTTTGCATAGCCCACCACTCGATGATCTTTATCTGAACTTGCCCATGTCCAGATACTGCATTGTGCCACCTGCTTCCATGGAGCAACCCCGATTCTACGGACGCAGGAACCCACTCGCCTCTGCCGTGCCTGTCAGGCAGAAAAAGCGAAAGGCGGTTGCCGTTTCCATGCCAACGCCAAAGCAAAAGGATAAGGCCAATAAAAAAAACCTTCTGCTGACCCCAAAGGCTAAGGGTTTTCATAGACGTCAGCCTTATTATGTCAAGAAGATATACGGTGATGTACAGCAGCGGCAGCTCTTATTCGAGCAAATGCCGCTGGCTGTATGAGGCTGGGAAGCGGGTAGCCGCGGCGCGTGGCGGCGCACTGTGACGTCACAGTCACAAGCGCGCCCGGCTTCCCCGTCTTCCCCGGCTTCCCCAGGCTTCCCCGACACCCCTGGAGTTCAAATCTAGGTAAGCGGGGGTGCGGGGAAGCAGAGGGGCAAAGTAGAAGCCGGGTTCGTGGTGTCTTTGGGGGGGTAATTGCGCGCGATGTGGAGGGGGGGTGCGTGGGGGAAACGCGGCGGCGCGCGTTTTTGACTGGCGGCAGCTGGGGTAGATCCCGGCATGCCGCCGGCATTCACTCGAATTAAAGATGTCGCTACTGTACTCTCGATGCAAAACGATTGGCAGCCAACCCATCGAACCCGCAGACCACTTCCTCACATACGCTTCGACGACTCTGCCGCCGCTGTCCCGGAAATCTTCAGTCCGTCTTCTCCACCCCTCTTCCTCGACGCTGCCACCGTCCTCCCGGAAACCCACAGCCCATCTTCTCCGGTTCTATCCGACGACGCTGCCACGGCTGAAATCCACGGGTCACTTTCTCCTTTGCTCTTAGATGACTCTGCTTCTCGCCTGGAAATCCAAAGGTCACTTTCTCCATCCCTCTTCGACGACGCTGCCGCTTCTCCTCTACCGGATATCCACAGGTCACCTCCTCCACCCTTCTTCGACGTTGCTGCCGCTTCTCTCAATGGAACCCCCATCTCATCCTCCGTTGCACCCATCCACCCAGATGTCCACACGCCATACACAAGAAGCAGCTCGTTAGACCGGATGCTGAATGGGATAAGTGTGGATCTCCCCGGGAACTCTATTGTGCTGGCAAAGATAGATCTGCTTCTGGAGACAATGCTAAATGTGGAGCAACGAATGCTACATATGGATCAACGGATGGATCGACGGATGGAGAAGATAGAGGCTGACATAGCGGGTATATATAATTTGCTCGGTGTTAATGCCCCTTTTTCCCCGATGCCAGAGCAGGGGGGTGACATGGATGTGATGAATGGGAGCATCGACCCCCTTCCCTCACCAAGCACACCCCCTCCACCAGAAGAGGTAGTGTACATGTATGCCGTTGAAGAGGACATGACAACCCCATCAAGACCACGCCAGGAGACAACACGGTGACCAAGACCGGAGGAAAGCATCCTCCCAGACAACCTACCATCGCCCGTCGCCTCAAGCACACCCGCTCGCAGACCTATATTCGCTCGCATCGATACGTGCCCGACATCACCCTGTGCGATCTGCCACCGACGCTCAGGGAGAAGTATAGGGTGATGAGTGCAGGTGCACCCCACAATATGCCTTGTTTCTTTTTAAGCACCATGTTCCCTACTCGTTGTACTGCGACTGGGCCTTCAGAGTGAACTACGACGGAAATCGCGTAAAAAAGGCGCTTCCTGCCAATTTAAGAAAGAACATTCGGGATGAAATGCGGCGCTTTTATCCAATTACAGATCCTGTAATGAAAGGTGTTCGATACTGCATTAATGGCGTTTTGCGCCATGCAAGGAATCGGCCATGGACGGACAATGTGGTGGACTTTATGGTTTAATCACGGGAACTGTAAGACCGTACAGTACTGTTGTGCTGAACTGTGCTGTACATGTTTTGACCTGCTGAACTTAAATTAAGGAGATGTTTTGACCTCCTGTACTGTATTTAACTTACTTTTTTAACTTGCTGTACACACTCACACAGGACCTGCACAATTCCAGTCCCTGAGGGCCGCAAACAGGCACGGTTTTCAAGGTTGTCCTGAAAACCGGGCCTGTCTGCTGCCCTCGAGGACTGTACTGGTGCACGCCTGACTGACTGTTTTGCACACCATCCCACTGTACTGTATAATGTATGTTTCTTTAATAAAGGAGATGTTGCGTTTTGTATACTGTATTTAATGAATAAAGATTTTTTTTAATCACAGGTAAGACCATACTGTTGTGCTGAACTGTATTGTACATGTTTTGACCTGCTGTACTTAAATAATGGAGATGTTGTTGTGTGTTTTTTAACTTGTATTTATACAGAAATGTTTTAACTTGCTGTACACACACACAGGACCTGCACAATTCCTGTCCCTGAGGGCCGCAAACAGGCACGGTTTTCAAGGTTGTCCTGAAAACTGGGCCTGTCTGCTGCCCTCGAGGACTGTACTGGTGCAGACTGTTTTGCAGACCATCCCACTGTATATGTTTTGACTTTAATAAAGGAGATGTTGGGTTTTGTATATTTTATGAATAAAGAATTTGTTTTTAAAACATGTGACTGTAAACCATACTGACTGACTGTAAATGTTTTTACTTTCTATACATAAATGTTTTCACTACTGTAGCAGTAAACCATACACCTGTTGATGTTTTGAATTGCTGCACACTTAAAATGTTTCTACATTGTACAGTATTTGTAAATAAATGTTTTTGTACTTACTCCACCAATAAAATAACATGTTGACTTGTTTTACATTGTTCCATTGGCTCATTTTCTACTGTAACAAAATACAGTGTTTCTAGAATGTCGAGGCATACTGCACTGTATACTGTAGGCATGCTCAGTATAAGAGTATTAAAAAAAAATAGAAGACACATACTGTACTGTACTGTATGTACTGGCACTGTAATACATGTAGAATAAATGCATCGTTTTTATTTTTTCAGGTTTATTACACTGTATACTGTATATAAAAAAGTATTGCATACTGTACGGCCGGAAAACATCAGCATAGTGTTTCAGGTACAGTATTGTATCCTAATCAATAACAACGGCCACTAAACTGTAGACTCCGGTACGTGGCTTTTTAAATCCGATTCAGCAATGTGCAGGCATTGTTACACAAAGCGATATTAGCCATCGAAATCCCTCCATTAGCCGTTTTCTTTTCTGAGGAAAAACAAAAAGAAAAGTTTTACTGTAATGGTCAGCCCCCTAAAGAAGTTCCCAGCCAGTCCCACCAATAATTTTCTCGGGGGCGTCTCCTGTTCACATGCGCATGCGCCTACCGTTGATGTAATGACACGCATATGCGTTTCAAGAAGGTTCCAATGCGCATGCACTTAGCGTTCCACCAATTGTTCAGTATCTGCAGTACAGAACTGTAGAAGCCGCTCAGCCAATGATATTGCTTACAGGAGAATCGCTTGACTTTTGAATCGCACCAATATTGATACTGTATTGTCAAAATAAAAAAAACACAGAAAATAATACGGCAACAATACTCACCATAGAATTTCCCATTCAGCTGGCGCCGGCGCCGGTCCACTGCCAGTCCAGTGTTCTTGATCATCCACGTCAATAGTTTGCAGCGGGACTAGTCCACCTGTAGTCAGCTGATGAGGCTGGAAATTGCTTAGGTACATGCAAGCTTGATCGAAACTGCACGCGAAATCTGACTCAGGCTCAGGGTTGTCACTGACGGTGGGACCGTTATCGGAAGCCGGTGCCGGTGCATTGCTTGGCAGCGACTGTCGTTTCTTAGTTGGTTTTAACACGACCCTTCGCCTTTTGCCGTCATCATGATCATAGATACAGGAAAAAGCCGGGGATACACACCAATACCCTCCAACAAATTGTGGCTCAATACGATAAAAACAGGGATCGCTACATAACCTTTTCCTTATTGCACGCTTCCACGTATGAGGAGCTGGCGAAAATTTGTAAAAGTCATAGTTTTCGATAAAATATTGATAAATTTGAACAACTGTTGCCATCTTATCATCTGTTGCATTAATCGCGGCCCATATCAAATACGCGTAACTTCTGTCGGGTTTTTGGAAAACGGGCTGCACTTGAACACTCATGGCGATGGCTCTCTGGAGAATACTGTAACAGAAACTGGTCTTTGTCTTTATTTAATATGAAAAGCCTAAATTGATATATTTTTGCAACCTCTTCCTTCAGTCTCAAGGCCAAGTTACAATAGCGCACTGTGGTATCTTTTTTAAACGAAACACCTGCAAGTCCACACATTACTGAAGCGCATGCGCATTACAATTCATGAATATCTGCCATCTGGCGGACACGCGAAGAATTGCAACTTTTAAATCCGAACCATTATCAATAAACGCATCAACCGCGCGTCAACCGCGCATGACCCGCGCATGACCTGTGGCTGAGAACGCAAAATGAATGCGGCATGCTCCATGTGAAGTGCGTCGCATTCCAGGAAAAAGCCAGGGAAAAAACGGCGATGTGTTAGACTCAGATGAGCCGCAGCAGTAGGTAACACACTGGCAATGAATGTTTATTGTTTAGTATTGGGTTTGTATTTTGTTGTAATGTTTATTGTGGGTAGCAGGTATGGGTGAAGGTGTTTTTTGGCCCGTGGAGGCTAGCTGCTAAGGCAATGAAGGGGTTAAGGCACAGTAGCTTATTTATATGGGGCAGAGGGGGTGAGTAAATGGGGTATCTGACCCAGGATGGGTGGTTAGGCCTACCGGGAAGGTTGCAGGAGGTAACAGCTATGGTAATGAAGGGGTTAAGCCCTCCTGATACCCACCCAGTAGGCCTAATCACTCACCCTGGGCCAATTACCCCCTTCACCCAATCCCTCTGCCACAAATAAACATTAAAATACCTACTACATATCATTACACAACCCATGGTTTAGGCTGCCAATTGACTGCCATAGTGGCAACGTATGGCCATATTATGGCCATGGTTTAACAATGTGCCAATCAATTAGTAGCGGGGGTGGTGGGTGGGGGTAGTTGCCCCACGGAGGTTGGTTATTCCTCCCGGGTGGGTAGCGGGATAGGGGGGTTAACCCTTTAATTACTATAGTGGTTACTAACCGCTAAGGTGATTAAGGGGTTAGTGGCCATTATTTTGTTTTATTATTGTAATGTTCCTGCCCACGGATGATTGAGAGGATGTGGAGGAAGACGAGGATAGCCTTCATTCTGTTAGTGGTAAGTAGAACTTTTATTTACTTTATGCTGGCTGGTTTTATTTTTAATGTACAAATGCACTATTATCCAGAACTAGATAATAGTAATGTTTCCCATTACTGTACTACATGTGTTGGTGTTGAGGGGGGGGGGGGAGGCAGGGGTTATATTTATGAGGTGCACAGTCATTTTTTTTTTTAAAGGGAAAAACGCTATTAGTCACTTTTACCCATTCCTGTTGTTGGTACAAGGGGTGGGTGAAGGTGGTAGTTACCCCAGGGTGGTGTTTAGGTAGTGCAAAGGGTTAACCCCTTCATTACCTTAGTGGTTGTAACCGTTAAGGTAATGAAGGGGTTGACTCCTACTGCCAGCCTCCTGCAAGGCCTAAATACCCACCCTGGGGCAACTGCAAGCTTCACCCACCCTCTGTAGCAACAACTATGTAGTGCCTGCTATTTAACTCTTTCATTACCTTAGCGGTTTGCCGCTATGGTAATGAAACTGGCTGCAATATTCTTTTTATTTCACACGATTGATGACAGAGGCTGGCAGAAGCCCGTGGGGCCCCCCAGTGCTGCAGGGCCCCATGCAAACACCCGGATGTCCGGGGGGCCCCCATAATCCTCACGAGTCTCAGGGGAACCCCCGCCGGCCTCCAGTATGAATCCTGTGCATTAAATTATTTTATCCATCTTGCCATTTCTTTACCACTGGCCTTTCGCTGATGCCGAAATATTGCAAGTTTTTATATTATGGTATGCTTATCGCTGCTTAGTGAATAGGAGTTTCTGGCAAAAAAAAGACAATTTTGCTCATTTTTTGTCTTATCGAACCGCTTTTTTTTTGCCACAGTGTTATAGCTCGATAAAAAGCCGTTATAGCATGATATTGCCCTGTTATCGAAGCTTATTGAATAGCAAAACAGACAATATCGCGCCATAAGGGCATTTATAGTGCTATAAGCTACGAAGTTTAGTGAATGAACCCCTAAATGTTTTTTCCTATCTTCTTGTTTACGCATACCATCTGGATCCATTACCTGCATCCAGGAGAACCTATGCACAGCAATTTCTACATACTGTATGTTTTTTTGGGAGAAACCCAGGGTTTTTTAGGCTGCAGGACACTGCACTAATTAAGAGACTTCCTTTTATTTTGGACCCTTTACCACATGGTTTTGGTTATTATCACTGATTGACTAATTAGTATTCACTTAAGAGGTATAATATAGTGTTAACGCTTGTGTATGCTATTTCTTCACATTGTTATCGCAGCTTGATGTATCTCTCTCTCTCTCTCTCTCTCTCTCTCTCTCTCTCTCTCTCTCTCATAAATTGTTTAAAAAAAAAAAACATGCACATATAATTTTCTAACATTGACAACAC
Source organism: Ascaphus truei (assembly GCF_040206685.1). Lineage (NCBI taxonomy): Eukaryota > Metazoa > Chordata > Amphibia > Anura > Ascaphidae > Ascaphus > Ascaphus truei. Next base: position 192,300,301 of record NC_134483.1, on the reverse strand, counting down.
AGCCTGTTTAATAATATTCATTGTGTTTTCACTACAGTTCATTCATTAGCAATATGGCAATATATGTCACAAAATAAAATTAAAGCTTCATTTACTCGTCTATTTGTACTTTTGATACAAGCGCAATGCTTTTTCCTATTTAGTACAAAATATGCCACACGTGTGAATGCTAAAACTCCCTCTATTGAATAGCCCCCGTTGTATTTTATGAATTCAATTTTCCCTTGAGTTGAAACCCTGAACACTTGAAGAACACTTGAAGAAAAGACCAGAAGTTTCAAAAGATCTGTACACTATAATTTAATCTGTGAAAAACTGTCATTTGACCACTTACAAACTATCACTACCTACAACCAATGTGCCGTAAGTGGTATTTGACAGCTTTCCTCATTTATTTAGGCTTTGGAATTTATTTCAATATTGTACAATATTCACAATATCAATCTAATGTGAATCTTTTCAAGTGCCCTTTAATAGAATGTGGTTTCTTATTCAATACGCAGTGAAGCTGTTTCCCCATATCAGTAAAAGGTTTGAGCTCAATTGCAGTGAATGATGATCAGAGGCTTATTGAATTTGACCAGTAAGACATAAAGTGAAGAACAGAGATATGCAGTAGATTAATTTGTTATATGTTCCTGACAATTAAGTATTTTGCAATCTCCATATTGTATACCTGCAAAATCAATTACTTTGGAAACATTTAATGTTAATGCTTTTGTAAATCTGGAAAACTACATAGGCCCAAAACCAACTTTATTTTAAAAACATGGTGCCAATTTGAAAGAAGCAAATTAACAGAAGATACACTTTCAGTGTTAATAGCTCAATGCATTTACTCATTGTTTTACATTTTATTTTCAGCATGGTGAACTAGCACATATTAATGTGTGAATATCTAGGAGTTTGGATCACAAAAATTAAGTAATTGCCAAATGTACACAAATGTTAGCAACATTATCTTATGTAAGTGCTGCTAGAACTACGGTAGGTCAGTTGCTATTCCTGTGTGCAGTGCTGGAGGAACCTGAGATTCTCTCAAAAGGCACTGTAACAGTTGGTGCTGGGGCCGGCCTGCCTGCCCGCCCTAGTATCCTGTTTTTGGGGATTAGAGATTAGATAATTCACTTTCCCATGTGTATTTAATTAAGAGACTGGGCCAGAGGCAAAAATGAGGCTCTACACGCATGTTGCGCAGTTTCATCCTTCAAGTATAAAACAGCTCCTCTCTTGCTGACATTTTGTGGTGGTATCAGCAGGCAAAGGGACGATGAGAGTGTGTGTGTGTGTGTACATTGCAGACTACAGCGGCTGGCAGAAAGAGGTAAAAGGTGCAGAGTGTCATGAAAAAGGCAAATTCAATAAATTATTTAATCTAGAATGGTATTATTTATTACAATCATTGTATTCTGGACTTGTATAGCTTGTATAGGAATTAGTTCCAGTCTACGGTAGTTCCATTTTGTTTTAATAACTGGGACTGAATAATATTCTGATTTAATATATTTTTTACCACCATCTGCCATCTCCTTTCTACCCATTTTATATACCAGTCTATCAGTTACAGAATTATAGTTAACATAGGGATGAAAGATCTGACCTGTCTCCTTCTCTCTGTTAGCGAGATATATATATTCTATCAATCTCATTCCAATTTAAAAGTCAACTGGGTCCAGTTGGGTTAAGTTACAATGAGCCCCGATTACTGGAGACACAAGAGGAATATGCAAAAGAAAGGAAGAGACCTGAGGAACAATTTTCAAAATAGCGTCCGAAGCCGAGTGGAGACGCTGAAGAACAGTGAGGTACTGGTTCACAAAATAGCTGACACAGTGTTTGTTAAAGGGGTAAAATTAAAGGGAGGACCTACGGGTGTCTGGAGAAACATACCAGCTGGTGAGTTGAGAGCCTGCAAAGCAGAGAAAAAAGAAAAAGAAAACAGGGGTAGACACTGGCTGGCAAGAGTCATTGTGATGAATATATATGCCCCTAAAAGACTTGATTCAAGCTTTCTCTGAAACATTGACAAAAATGACGGTATTAAATAAGACTACAGCCCAGGTCCCGTTGATTCTGGGAGGGGATTTTAATCTAGTATTTAACTAAAATCTAGACAGAAAAAGTAAAAAAATTGAGACCAAAATCAAATACCAGAAGAACACATTCCTACTATATTTTTGTAACATACTGAGCACCAATGATATACACTTCCACTCCACGGAGCGAGATTTCCCTTTTTACTCCAACATGTAATTCTCTAGGATAGATACTTTTTGATCTCCAGCAACCTATGGATGTAGTACAATGGTTCTTCGCTCTGTCCACCCGGAATCCGCCATGGGAATGGTCCCACGACCAGACCAATGACCCATCAGGATAAACACAGCAAGGATCCCTGCTTCTGAATGAGACTCCCACTGTGTGAATCCTACTAGGCAGCAGCAGCACCATCCTGGAAGAGATGTGCATTGATAGTATACAGTATCAGTCACTCTCCTTGTCCGCCTCTAAAAAGCAATTGTGAAGCTTTTATTTGATTTTAATATCACGGTATTGAAGCAGGGGGTCCCGGAGCTGAACTACATTAATTTTAGCCCTGAGGACCCCCTGTTTACCAAGTTACAGACCCCCGGTATGGGGTACCGATATCTCCGCTTTGTTTAAATATCCGACATCACGGCCCATGTAATATATCGTCTAACAACACTCAAGGCTGATGAATCACTCATAGAAAAAAGATATTCCAGTTTGTATATTGGAGAAAAACACATATTAAAATTATACAAAGAGCATATATGGCATCTGGCATCCAAGCAAAATTCTCAAATAAGCATACTGTAATGGAGACTGACAAAGTTCTATGGGAAAGATGTCGGATTCTTCCACATTTTCTGGACAAGCCCCCAGAAGAAGTCTGGGGCAATGTTATTGACTTTATAGACAAACCTTAACAAATAAAATATGGTATTGACCCTATTAGTTTGCTATTGGGAAAGGAGCAGGTGGGGACAGCTGATAAAATCAGACAGACCAGATTAATTCAAATGATCCTTTTAATATGAACCTGCTACTTAAAAAGTGGGGAAGAGTGAGCTTGAACACAGGGATTGGGCCTCCAAACAACTGTTACCAGTTGTCAACAAAGGAGAGTATATTGAAATGTAGTGTTAGATACTCACTAGGATAAGGGAACTGCTGCACACCTATAATAAGCAAATATTAAATACAAATAACGGTGCTCCTGGTTCAGGATTCTCTGTGTGGTAATCCAATAATCACTGGAAATGGTAGAAAGAACAGGGCACTGCGGATTTTAGAATGCAAATTTATTGCCAATAGATATGACGTGACGTTTCGGCCTCACATGGCCTTTATCAAAAGCAAATGGCATAAAACTTAAAGTCCAAAAAAACCTTTTTATAAACCCATCACCAGGTGTCCCACATTAGTCCAACGCCATCAAGTTTCTTATGATCGTTCCGGTTTTAGCTTCATCCTGGTTCTCTCCTCACTTCCCGATCTCCTTATTGGTCTATCTTCATTGCACTTGCTTCTCCTCCTGGTGCTCTTGTGAAAGCATGACGTCATCGTAGTCCCTTGACCGCGCTGTGCTTCCCATTGCAGTCTTGTCCTTGAAGAGAGTGTCCCTGCTTCATGATGTCATCACGTGGGGCATCCTTATCGAGAATCCTGACCCCTCCTTGTGTACATTGGTTGCTGAGCACCCTTTTCTGTGGCTGTAAAGCAGGATCGTGTTATTCAATTGACAATAACATTTCTTTAAAATTGGTTCTGTGTTATTCTTCTGCAATGTTCGGCTAGATGGTATACCAAACGAGCTATGGAAAATACTTTTATACCCCAAAATTATTTGTACTGAATATTATCACCCAAAGTAAATCCAGTGATACAAACAGTGATAGTATCATACTAGATACGTTGGTATTGAGAAAGTAAAAACTCCATAAATACAGACCCTATGACCTCAAACAGAAAGCATCAACAGCAGCAAATATGGAACCTAGGGTGTAAATCCAGTATGCCTCACGTTGTAGTAATGTTACATCCTTATCCAGCACTGCAATTGCTTTTTTAATGTGCTCTATACCCATTACTTTTAATGAGGAGACAGAATGTCGGTGAGCTACACAGTGTTTAATCAGTTCTAAACTGACAGACTAATGGACTCTGACAGACTAATGGACTAATGTGGGACACCTGGTGATGGGTTTATAAAAAAAATTTTGGCAATAAATTTCTAAAATCTGCAGTGCCCTGTTCTTTCCACCATTTCCAGGTAGTGTTAGAACCAGAATATTGGTTATCCCGTGACATGGCTGCAGGCTTATAAAACTTTGGCCAAAGGGTTTAACTAAATTACCCTTAATTATGAGAATATAAACATTTAAAATATTTAACTATGTATTTTTTGTCATATTGGATGCAACATTGGGTACTTTTGTCGTATACATCTGGTCAAGCCAAATAGCACTCCTTTTGACATAGATAGATAGATAGATAGATAGATAGATAGATAGATACAGGGGCTAGAGCTTGCAGGGTTTTTGTGTTTGAGGTCTTACAGTATATAAGTCCCATGATGTCATATGTGAGTGGCAAGTGGTACATCCACCAATCCTATTTGTGGATGTACAATGTGATGGCTTCCATTTTTTTTTTAATTTTAGAAATTGTCAACTTGGCACTTGAGGGAGGGGTGATATCCAAGAAACAGAGAGACTTCCTTATTATGAAAGACCCAATTATGCCTGTATTGTACACGTTGCCCAATATTCATAAAAACCTGTCCAAACCACCCGGGCGCCCAATAGTGGCCGGGACAGAATCTCTTTTTCAGACCATTTCTGTATTTCTGGACAAATGACTTCGCCCCCTGGTTACCAATTAGAGATCCTATATTCAGGATACCTCCCATTTTCTGAGAGAGATAAAACTGGTTCCCAAATTTCCAGATGAGGTTTCTCTCGTGACGCTTGACGTCAATGGCCATTGCACCTCTATACCATATAGTGAGGGAATAGAGGCTGTGAAAAGTGCACTAGATAACAATGGGCTTTGACACCCAGGACTATCACTGGTTGGTAGCGTTACTGCATTTATACCTGTGTTGTCATCCCCCATTGTTTACCATTTTATGAGCATTGTTACAGCCATTTAGTCTGTGGTATACCAAGGATACTTTGGAACACTTTTTTTTTCTGCTCAGTGGGACTTTAATTTGCAGTTATATACTGAATAATTTGCTGGAAGGCCCTAGACTATTGGCTCATTTTCCCAGTTGGGTTGTATTGTGTTAGCTATTTGCATTGTTTCATAGGGAGCTATTACAGGGTCTAGGGAAGTACCATTAGACACTTTTTTTGCCTTTTGGTAACGGGCCTAAAGAAGGGGTCCTTACCCCAAAACATTACCCCCCTTCCCCTGTTATTTTACCTTGCTTTCTTCCCCCCCTCCTCCCTCCCCTGCTCCACCCCATTTTTCCCTTCCCTTTCCTTGCTCCCTTCCCCTTACTTTGTTGTTCGGGCATTGTGATTCACTTAAACCCCTGATGGGTTTGTGCTTTTTTCAATCTCAATACAAATTTGGCTTATTCCATATCCATTTTGTCGTTCGTGAGTGCTGGGTACATATTTTTTGTATTCATTGTTTGTTTGGATGAAATAGGGTTCTTCTTTGTTCCACGTTGCACCATCCAAAACTTATTATAGCTTCTTTTTGAGCGCTGTCTATCTTTTGGCTTCTTTACTGAATACAGTCATATTACAAAATAAACAAGTCACTTTGTATTTGAATGGTTTTGCGGTTACAATGTTTTTATTTCAGTGAAACACCCACACACAGCAATATAAAAGTATCATAATGTATAAAGTATATCTCTATGCGCCCACTACAATCGAAATATAAAAATATAAAAACAGCAGAAACCCCTGAGTCACTGCACATTCCATTTGCAATGTTTTTATAGTAACCTTTATTCTTTATTCAGATAAACTTCCCTAGTATAAAAGTGTCTAATTAATGTATATGTCTTTAATATTGTATACAATATATCTCTATGTGCCCACTATGATTAAAATATACAGCTGCAGCCGCCTTTATCCTAATGTGGCCGATCCGGGGCGCTCTGCTAACCACGGCCAGATGCAGTATATTTTCTGTTTTTCCATGGCGCTTTCCGGTATATTAGAGCTCGGATTTTTAGCGCTGTCCGCTATACTGCAATACCGTCTAAAAACACCGGTGGGCGTTCGCTAGCTGTTGTCTTAAAAGTCTAATACTGTAAGTCCAATGCATGTCTAATGCATTATGTCTGTGTGTGCGCGCGCAGTATTTGTAAAATGGAGGATTTACAGTATACAGTATTACAAAAATATAGCGTCGCGTCTTCTTCGAATATAAAATTATCACATTTCTATACAGTACTGTATGTACTGTATTACAGTATTTTGTAATAAGTACTTTTACTTTTACTTGTTTTCATACTCTTTTTATATTATGCGTGTACCGTACAGTACTGTATGTCTCATTTGAACATTGTTGAAACGCATAGGCGTGTTACAGTATCACATTTCGGCGCATACAGCACTCTCCCTCTCGTCCCCGCACACACGGCTAAAGTTCTATTTCAACTTCTTATCTACAGTTCAGTACACCTCTCCCAGCCAGATGGCTTTCTGGCTTCAATCATCCCAATCATCACATTCCTGCGTGTATAACGTACAGAGCCTGGTGTCACATTTCAGCGCCTGCGTGTAATCCTCTTTGGGTAGGACCTAGTTGATGATTAATGCACATGCGTGTATAACTTCACAATCATGAGGAAGTTTAAGTCTGGAAAAAATATATTTTTTTTATTTTTTATGTTTCGTTTCCAGACGTGTGCCTGCAGAACAATTCTTGTTATTCTGATATTCAATCTTACTGTGGCTTTTTAATGTGACACTGGTCATTAACATGCTTTATGTCATTTTTATTGATTTGGGGGTTCTGGGATCAAAACATTATGATGACCTGTTGAAAATATATCATTGAACTACAGTACAGTACTGCTAATCCTTCATGCAGCTTTACCCCCCTTTCCCCCCTCGCAGACACACACAAGGCTCAAGGATTTCAACTTCTTATCGACACGTCTTGAAAACCATTCATTTTCAAAAGCTTGGCTTTGTGTTTTTCTATCGCCCCGAGCCGAGTGTCACATCTCTGCGCCTGCGTGTAATCCTCTTTGGGAAGGGACCTAGTTGTTGATTAATGCGCATGCGTGTATAACTTCACAATCATGTGGAAGTTCAAGTCTGGAGAAAAAAAATATTTCTTTTTTTTTTTATGTTTCGTTTTCAGACATGTGTGCCTGCAGAACAATTCTTGTTATTCTGATATTCTATCGGTACTGTAGCTTTTTAATGTGAAGCTGTCAATAACATGCTTTATGTAATTTTTATTGATTTGGGGGTCTGGGGATCAAAATATTATGATGACCTGTTGAAAATATGTCTTTGAACTACAGTACAGTACTGCTAATCCTTCATGCAGCTTTACCCCCCTCCTCCCGCATACACACACAAGGCTCAAGGATTTCAACTTCTTATCGACACCTCTCGAAAACCATTCATTTTGAAAAGCTTGGCTTTGTGCTTTTTATCGTCCCGAGCCTAGCGTCACATCTCTGCGCCTGCGTATAATCCTCTTTGGGAAGGGACCTAGTTGATGGTTAATGCACATGCGCGTATAACTTCACATTCATTTTCAAATGCTTGGCTAATCCCTTATGCTAATCCATTATGATGACCCCCACCCCCCCCAACCCTTTGAGGCTTTGTTTACGGTAACGCATGCGCACTTGTGATAAACCCTTTTCGAATTGAATATGTTAATCTGATTATGTAACCAATGAATAAAAATGTAAGCCTTCTTGAAGAATCCCTTTCCTCAAACATTCACGGTGAATTTAAAGTTCAAAAAAAAAATGTGAATGTAATGAAATATTTATTTTATTTTATCAGAAATAAAAAATACAAATAATCATTTTCAGTGTTTATCTTCTTTGTACACATACAGTAATGTACAGTAGTGTACTGTAGTTCTTCTGTCAGTTGAAATTCAAGGGCCATTGCATAATCATGGAAGAATGAAAAATACAAATAATCATGAATAATGCCCATTTATAATAATAAAAACAGTAATACAAATTGTTAGTCTTTATCGTGTTTGCCATGGCCACATTGCATTCTGTAGTTCATTGAGAGAGGGGGGGGGGGGTTGTGTGAATCATGACTGTAGATACACTATACACACAGTTTACACAATTTACACATGATACCCCCCTCCCCCCACCCTTTCTTTTGTAGTGCAGCCAGCTGTCTCTGAAAAGGAAAGAAAAAATTAGTGCAGTTAAGTGCATATAATTGCATTGTGTACAATAAAACTACTCTATATTGGATTACTGTATGCAGTTACTACTGTCAAACTACTGTATACTGGAACTACTATACTGTAAAATACTTTGTAACAAGATTGGTAGTGCTGCGCTATCTAAAAATTCAACACTAGTGCTTTTACAGTACAGTAAGTGCATATAATTGCATTGTGTACAGTACAGTATAACTACTGTACTCCATATTGGACTATGCAGTTACTACTGTCAAACTACTGTATACTGGAACTACTGTACTGTAAAATACTTTGTAACAAAATTGGTAGTGCAGCTCTCTCAAATTAGTGCAGTAAAGTGCATGCTGTATACTGTAAAACAATCTGTGCCATACTTACCTGTATCATATTTGGTGTACCTGTACTTACCATACTACAGTACTGTACCATACTACCTTCCTGATGCATGCCCATTACGCTCTATCACAATGGGCAACACAGTCGCAATATGGTCGATATATTTATTACATCTTTCGACGGTAAGTACATTGTTCAAAAAACTCAGTATGCCATTCGCCAACTCATCCTTTTTTGAGGGTTCCACAACTTTTCGGATATGATCCTTCAGCTAATGCCATACCCTTTCAATAGGATTTAAGTCTGGCGATCTGTCATTGGAGGGGGAAAAAAAGAGAATTAGTTAAAAAGATACACAGTAAACAGTGCGAAAAAACGAGACACGGTTACCGTACTTACTCCGCTGGCGTCTTCACCCAGTTGATACCGCAGGCAAGAATACGCACAGTTAACGCGGTGTGCTTCGGATCGTTGTCCTGGTAGAATCGGTGACCATCTGGGAATTCACGTGTGATGGATTCCATAATCTCAGGCACTATTTGCTCTTGGAAAAAAAGCTTAATTCATGATTCCTGTAATAAGAAAAGAAAAGTGCTCAAAATAATGCACACTACAGTAGTACAGTACAGTGCTTAAGGCGACAGCATGTGATTTTGTGCATTATTATACTGTACCATAAAAGATGACGATGCATCTTGGTCCATGCCTAGAGATGGCACCCCACACATGCATCTTCACTGAGTGTTTTGGACGCAGCTTCATAGATATGCGTCCTTTTTTGATGAATGCAAAGGTGGAAAATCTCTCCAGAGATACAGTAGACACATCAGTAAAGATGCAATCCTGAAATGTTTCGCCACTGTCGATCCATGCCTGTGCCTGGACCACTCTCTTTATCTTGTTGACATCCCTCATCATAGGGTACGCTCTGTAATGACAAGGAATAATTTTATAGGTACAGTACAGTTTATTAAACCACACTTTTCACCTCATGTACTGTCCAGTACTAACCTCACACGTCCATATTTCCATCCAATTCTGCATCTCATCTTTTTAATGCTGGTCTCTGATACGGTTAGATTGTGATTTGTCTGCAGAGTGTCTTTGACCCTTAAGGCACTCTTCTCATCATTCTCTTCACTTATTCTGTCAACCAGAACAGTTGTCTCCCTACAGTTTAAATGAAAAACCACAATACGTTACAGTAGGCCTCAAGTACAGGTACATTTATGCTCAGGCCTACAGTATGGCCAAATATAGATATTACTTTAATAGAATAGTTATAATGTATAAATATACAGCGATAACAATAAAAATAGATAGATACTGTATAGAATAGAGTTATATAAATATACAGCGATAACAATAAAAATAGATAGATACTTAAATTGACCACACAACAGTCGTTGATGACCCCCCTGGTGGGAAATCCGGATTTTGCTCCAGGGCTGTTAGGTGACAAATTTGTAAAATGGACGCAAGCGGGGTACTTACGATTAAAGGACCTGGAAGGACGTAAATATATCAAGACGTTCGATATGATTAAGGATGAGAAAAAGCTACCCAACACAGAATTATTTAGATTCCTCCAGGTCAGGGCTTTCTATAATAAATTTCCGGTTCGCCCAGCACGAACTAATTTTGAACAGCTGTGTTCCAGAGAGACAGACACAAGAGGACTAACTTCTCGGATGTACAGGGAGGTAGTCTGTCCGAAGACTCCCGACGCCCCCCGACTGAAATACATGCGACAGTGGGAGACAGATTTAGGGGAGACACTAGAGGATGAGGAATGGGATCAGATATTACAGGCAGCTGCCAAAAGCTCAATCTGTGCCACGTTGAAGGAGAACGCATACACTGGCGACACACTTTATTCGAGCTCGGCTAGTCCCACGAATTCGGGTATACCCGGGTGTATTGAGGTTTGTGACTGTTTTCTGCCCGAGTGCATTGAGGTATTTTCCAAGCAGGGATTGAAGCATTTTATTCCCGCTGGCTGCAATACTGCACAGTATATATATATATACTGCATTACAATTCATGAATTTATGCCATCTGGTAGACACGCGAAGCATTGCAGCCTATTAAATCCTAATCATTATCATTTAACAGATCAGCCGCCCGTCAGCCAGGCATGAACCCAGGCTGGGAAGGCAAACGCAACGGGGCTTGTCAGAGGTGAGGAGCGGCGCATTCCAGGTATCTGCCAGGTACATACTGGGTATTTGCTCGAATAAAGTGTGTCGGTGCAGTATAAAGTCCTAATGCGGTGGTACCATACCCCATTGAAATTATCTAAATTTATCAAGGGCTATTCCCCGCTCTGCCCAAAACAGTGTGGGGAAACGGCTGATTTAAAACATATGCTGTGGTCTTGCCCGAAAGTGGTCCCGATTTGGGAATCTATTAGGGATTGGCTAGAAAGAATCCTCAACTTGGAGGTCCCCCTGGACCCGTGGCTGTTCCTCGTGGGCAGACGGCCTCAGGACGTGTCTAACGCGACACTCAAATTGGTTGCACATTTCGCAACCGCCACGAGATGTGAGATCGCAGCAGTATGGAGACAACAGGAATTACCCACTATAGCCAAAATCAGGAACAGAATTTGGCATGTCTGCCAGATGGAACAGTTGACGAGTTGGATCAACGACTCTGGCTCCAAATTTCTAAACGTATGGGCCCCATGGCTGGCCCAAACAGACATCCCGGGGGTGGACGCCGCCACAATTTTGCACTAATATAGATAAATGCGTTCTCCTTGGACAGAGCAGACCAGACGGGATGATGACATAGCGACGGAGAACATGGAACCACTGGGATATCCACAACACACCCTAGCGTACACATAGAGCTAATAACAGATCCTCCGCTCCGAGGCAGCAGCTACAGGTGCCCCCCACCCCCACCCACCCTAATATGTCTCACCCCAGTCTAGTTTGTCCTGTCCGTCTTAGTGCTGTGGTTTACGTGTGGTTCGTTACGTCTGTCTCATGTCTTGTCTACGTGTCACTGTTTTGATGACAAAATTGTGTATTCTGTAACGTACGCCAATAGGTGGTGATATTATGTATGCTCTGTAATACCAAATAAAAAGGAGTTATAAAAAAAAAAAAAATAGATAGATACTGTATAGAATAGAGTTATATAAATATACAGCGATAACAATAAAAATAGATAGATACTGTATAGAATAGAGTTATATAAATATACAGCGATAACAATTAAAAATAGATAGATACTGTATAGAATAGAGTTATATAAATATACAGCGATAACAATAAAAATAGATAGATACTGTATAGAATAGAGTTATATAAATATACAGCGATAACAATTAAAAATAGATAGATACTGTATAGAATAGAGTTATATAAATATACAGCGATAACAATAATAATAGATAGATACAGTACAGTACTTACGCGGTAGTTACCGGATGTGTCCTCTTTACTTTTTTGGTCTTACCGTGGGCATGATAGCTCACGGTTGCTGCTGGCACAACGAGGCCAAAAGTACTTAGCCAGCGTTGAATATCCGCAATTCGTTGTCCACTCATGTACATCTGCTTTATTCTCATGCTGAGATCCTTAGAAATCATTTTAACAGGCATCGCTGCGTGTCGAAAGAAATACAAGCACAAGAATGTATATTCGATGTTTAGTCGATGTGTATTCAATGTGCAGTGAATCCACAAAATGGATGGTGTATTTATACTTCAATGAGTCATATTAAAATACGCCCACTTTTAACACCTGCACCCCGTCGCCATGCATAAAAGGCGACACACATTGCATAGCCTCCCACTCGATGATCTGTATCTGAACTTGCCCTTGTCCAGATACTGCATTGTGCCATCTGCTTCCATGGATCAACCCCGATTCTACGGACGCAGGAACACACTCGCCTCCGACGTGCCTGTCATGCAGAAAAAGCGAAAGGCGGCAGCCGTTTCCAAGCCAAGGCCAAAGCAAAAGGCTAAGGGTAATAAAGAAAACCTTCTGACGACTCCAAAGGCTACAGGTAAGGCTTTAAAGAAGTCTTATTATGTCAAGAAGAAATTAAGTAATGTACACTCAAAGCAAAACAAATGGTCACCTTCTGCATCAGCCCTCGCCGCTGCTGCCACTTCTCTCCCGGAAACCCAGAGGACACCTTCTCCATCACTCCTCGACGACGCTGCTGCTTATCTCCAGGGAAACCCCATCTCATCCTCTTATGCACCCATCCAACCAGATGTCCACAGCAACCCCTGCACAAGATCCAGCTCGTTAGACCGCATGCTGAATGGGTTAAGTGTCGATATCCCTGGGAACTCTATGCTGGTAAAGATAGATCCTTTTTTAGATACCATGCTAAATATGGATCAACGGATGGAGAAGATGGATCAACGGATGGTGAAGATGGATCAACAGATGGAGAAGATAGAGACTGACATAGCGGGGATACATAATTTGCTCTGGAGTTCATGCCCCTGTATCTCGGACGCCGGAGTAGGAGGGTGGCATGGATGGCATGAGTGCAACTTCCATCGCCAAGCGCACTCCCTCCATCAGAAGAATATGTGTTCATGTATGCCGTTGACGAGGATGTCATGACAACCCCGTCAAGACCACGCCAGGAGGCAACACTGACAACGAGACCAAGACAGGGGGAAAGCATCCTCCCAGACAACCTACCCTCGCCCGCCATCACAAGCACACCCGCTCGCATAAGAACACCCGCTCCCAGAATCCAACCCACATACGCTTGCATTGAGATGGTGCCCGACATCATCCTGCGCGAGCTGCCCCAGCCACTCAGGGAGAAGAATAGGTTTGCAACTGCTCGTATACCCCAGAGGCATGCCTTGATAATTTTCAAGCACCACGTGCCCTACCCGGTGTACTGCGGGTGAGCCACAATGTAAACTACGAAGGGAATCGCGAGAAAAAGGCTCTCCCTGAAAATGTAAGAAAGACTATTGTGGAGGAATTGCGGCGCTATTTTTCAATTACCGATCCTTTAATGAAAATCGTGCGAGACTCCATTAATGGCATTTTGCGGCATACAAGACATCAGCCCTGGAAGGACAATCTGCTTGGGATCGAATTCGCTTCGTGATTGGTCGTCTATTAAAATGTTGATTCATTTCTGACTTGTTCATTGTTTTAAATTGAATTCTAATATGTTTATTTAAATATACCTGTATGTTTTTAATTACAGTACACAATTAATGTTTTTTTACTTACAGTACTCCACCAATAAAATAAATTGCTGCTTTTTTTTAATATACCTGTATGTTTTTAATTACAGTACACCATTAATGTTTTTTTACTTACAGTACTCCACCAAGAAAAATAATGTTGATTGTTGTAGATTGTATTCATACTGTCAATGTTTTTACTGTATTGGACACCATTAATGTATTTGTACTTACTGCAACCACCACTAAAATAAATTGCTGCTTTTTTAAAATATACCTGTATGTTTTTAATTACAGTACACCATTAATGTTTTTTTACTTACTGCGCATTACATTACATCAAAACAGTATTAAAACGCATTATCAGTATTTGTATTATTATTACAGTAGAACACACATACTGCACTGTAATACATGTACAGAATAAATGCATACTTTTTATTTTTGGGGTTTATTATACAGTACAGTACGTAAAAAAGTATGTAAAAAAGCTCAGTTATTCTATCCTAATCAATAAAAATGGCACTGATTCAGATACAGCAGTGTGCAAGCATCGTTACAAAAAGCGATATTATCCATCGAAATCCCTCCGTTTGTTGTTCTCAGCCCGATGACAACGTTTCTTTTCTTAGGAAGAAAAATAAAAGTATTACTGTAATGGTTAGTTAAAACTAGTCAGTCCCCTAAAGAAGTTACCACAGTCAGTCCCCGCAGTCCCTCAGTCAGTCCAAACAATTATTTTCTCGGGGGGCGTCTCTTGTTCACATACAGTACACGCATGCGCCTAGATGTGATGAGACGCATATTGTATGCGTTTCAACAAGGTTCCAATGCGCATGCGCCTAACTGTAGAAGCTGCGCAGCCGATGATATTGCTGGACAACATTTTGGCGAATTGTGACTACAAGAACTAAAAAACCATAAGCAAAGCGATTGATTACAGGAGAATCGCTTTACTGTGCATTGATATTGATATGGTAAAAAAATAATTACATACGGCAGCTGTACCCACCATAGACTTTGCCATTCGGTTGGCGCCGAGCCACTGCCAGTCCCGTAGTCTTGATTATACACGTAGCAAACAAACAGTAGATGGCGCTCTAATATTAGAATTAATCAAGGTGAAATAGTATAATATACAAAAGTGCAATGTGATAATAAATGAAAATCAACAAGTGCAAGTAGGGGTACAAATAAAACACTCAAACCCTTAGATGGACTGTTTCAAGGTCCAGAAACAGTATGTACAGGAAATCAGGGGAGCAGTTGCACCTTAAAATAAAAACAAAATCTACATGGTGTAATATTGTTAACACAGTGAAGTGGTTTCTAAGAAAACTTAGAAAACTAGATAAGGAGGCTATAGCACGTATAACCAGCCAACAGAATGGTAAAACCATAGGAGGATCTGAGATCTCAAGTAGAGACAGAAACACAGGGATAAAACAAACACTTTATCCACAAATAAATGAATTGGAGGCTTACAGGATCCAAAAGGATATACAGCATAGGGAGTATGTAATCTTCCGATCACTTCTCATCGCCTTTCACTGCTGCTGCTGCACGCCACCCAGACTGCGTCTCGAACAGCCGTCACGTCACTTCCGGAATTCTCCTGATGAAGACGTCACTTTAGAGCGTCGAAACGCGTTGAGTGTGACCCTGAGACTGAGAGAGAGAGAACGTTGAGCCCGTGACGTCATCTCCAACCGGCCGGAATTCCGGAAGTGACGTGACGGCTGTTCGAGACGCAGTCTGGGTGGCGTGCAGCAGCAGCAGTGAAAGGCGATGAGAAGTGATCGGAAGATTACATACTCCCTATGCTGTATATCCTTTTGGATCCTGTAAGCCTCCAATTCATTTATTTGTGGATAAAGTGTTTGTTTTATCCCTGTGTTTCTGTCTCTACTTGAGATCTCAGATCCTCCTATGGTTTTACCATTCTGTTGGCTGGTTATACGTGCTATAGCCTCCTTATCTAGTTTTCTAAGTTTTCTTAGAAACCACTTCACTGTGTTAACAATATTACACCATGTAGATTTTGTTTTTATTTTAAGGTGCAACTGCTCCCCTGATTTCTTGATTATACACGTAGTTGACAGGTGACGGTGGGCCTGCTACACCTGTAGTTGACAGCTGATGAAGCTGGAAATCGCTTTGGTACATGCAAGCTTGCTGGTATCTGTACGTGAAATCCTGCTCAGGCTGCAGGTATCATGGCAGGGGCTGATAGCAAGGGTTGCCGGTCAGCAGGTTTTCACAGACGGTCGGACCGTTATTGGAAGCCGGTGCTGGCGCTGGCGCATTGCTTGCCTGGGACTGACGATTCTTATTTGGTTGTACCATGATCTTTCGCCTTTTGAACTCTCCATGATCAAAGATACTGGAAAATTCAGCGGCAATACACCAATATGCTCCTCCTGTAACTCCGGGTGCAGGAGCAATACGAAAAAAGCATGGATCGATACATAACTTTTTCCTTATCGCGAGCTTCCACCCCAGAGCATCTGGGGAAAATTTGTAAAAGTCATAATTTTCGATAAAATATTGATAAATTTGACCAACTGTGGCCATCTTATCATCTGCTGAACTAATTGCTGATCATATTAAATAAGTGTACGTTATGTTGGGCTTTAGGAACACGGATTGCAGTGGTGTACTCATCTCTGGACAATGGAATAGAACACCAGACACTTTGCATTTAGTTTTTAATATGAAACGCCTAAATAGATACAATGTTGTACAACTTCTTCAGTACCAAGGTCAATTTACAAAGGACCACTGTGGTATTTTTTAAACACCTGCAAGTCGACACATTACTGAAGCGCATGCACATTACAATTCATGAATATCTGCCACCTGGCGGATACGCGAACAATTGTAACCAATTAAATCCGAAACATTCTCATTAAACAGAACAAGCACCGGTGACGCCGGCATGATTGCGACATAAATACGGCACGACCACCGCACGAACGCGGCGAAGCGCGTGGCATTTGGAAAAAGTCACCGGACAATATCGGTGAAGTGTTAGAATAAAAGGGGCCGCGGCTGTAGTATAAAAGTTCCTGAACAATGTATATGTCTCTAATAATGTATACAGTATACGGTATCTCAACAGTATAAAAAAAGTTCAAAATTATAATGTTTTTTACACTTCCATTGACATATTCTTCTGGCTGTTGATTAGAAGTTGTAAATTCTGTAAAATAATTGAGAAATAATTTACTGTACCTTGTTATTAAACAATAAATTATTAAATGCTTAAAGCAGGGGTATGCAAACTGGGGGGAGCAACATTTTCTAAGGACGGTGCTGAAGCAAGCCCCATGCCTACAGAGGCCCTGCACTCTTCCCCAAGGCATTTAACTGGATTGCCGGGGGAGAGCGTGGGACCTCTGTAACGGCCTCTTACCTTTTCTCCAGTTTTTCCTCCTGTAGCTTCTTGTAATAGCGACAACACATTGCCATGACAACACGATGCCACAACATTACAGAAATGAAGAAATGCCGGAGAGCAGGTAAGAGGATGGGGGGGGGGCGCGACTTAAAAAATGTGTACACCCATTGTCTATTGAACGCATGTTCAGGTCATTTGGGAATGACAGTTCTACTGTTCTGTTGTACAGTTCTGTATGTAAATTTGTGTAAATTTATATTTACCTTGATTAGTTGGAAACCTTAAAAATTGGGCGGCAGTGATCCATTGTTGAGTCAAGTGGTGTGCTGAATGTTGACACTCAAGTCAATCATGTACAGTACTTCATCTCATTTTAAGAGTTGGTTGGTCCATACAGGTAATGGTTTTTGAGGCAGAGACATGTACTCACATTGGGGCAGAAACGCAGGTCGAGACAGGTAGTTGGGATAAAGCTTCATCTAATTTTCGAGTTGATTGGTCCATACTAGTCATGGTATTGGGGCAGGTACTCAGGTTGGAGCAGGTACTCGGGTTAAGGCAGAATGGAAGACCGGTTCGGGAAGGTCTATTATTCAATCTCTTGGTCCCAATTAATCTTCTCTTTCGGAAGATACCATGATCAAACATGCCCAGCACTTGCCCCTCTTACCGGGACATGGAGGTGTTCTAATAAAGAAATCATTCATGCTTTAGTTGTGTGGAATTTACAATAATTCCTCCACCCTTTGTGGTTTAGTGTTTCTTCATACAATTTGTACTTCTCAATGATGTACAGTAGACCTCAGATCGAGTTGCACTCCTACCTGTCCCAACTTGAATTGCACAATATATCACATAGTCATAACTGCAAGACGGTCTTGTGCAGCATAGATTAAGCGCCATGTCCCATACAATTCACAGTACAGTACATAAGTTATGAGACAGGTTTTGTAAATGCAGTGTTTTTTAAATAAAGTGTGAAACTGTAACCGTAGAGATGTACAAGGTCATGTGTACATTTTATCTTCTCTTCAGACACCTGCTTTAGACACTGAAGCATTCAGAATATCATAGGCAAAGATATTCAGTACTGTATGTCACCTTCCGGGCACACACACTGAACTGCAACAACAAAAATAATAATAATTCCACCTGACCACAAACAAGGTCTGTGCAGGCTCAGTGCAGCAAGGTGCACGGCAAGGCTGCGGATGAGGAGCACATCTTTGCGCAGCTGTTGAACATAAATCATGGTTTATCTGTAATTCTTTGTACTTGTTTCCCTTCCCCTGTATTATCCTCAATTTCAGCTGTATAGGAAACATTGATGCAGATGGCATTATTTAACATGAAATACTGTAATGTAAAAAATGAACTCAATAAGTAAGATGTAGTTATACATACTGCAAGAAGGTTCTTGGGCCCCAAGAGCTATGGCATGCTAAATCAATTGTCTAACGTTAGCCACAATATATTAATTCCAGGCATTGTGGGTGATTACATTAACTATATTTTACTTTAGAATATATGTTACAAAAACATGTAAGCTCATTATTTGAACAAACATTTATTTCTATTATTATTTTATTCAGTAATGCAATGTATCATATATAAAGCAGGTCTACATGTTAGTAATAATAGAATTTTAAAGCAGTGATCCTGGAGTAATTAAAAAAATAGATATTTGTCTCTTTAATGCTATGTGAAGCTAATGTTTTATATAACACTAACACACAGATTATTTAAGGGTCTGGTCTGAATGTGATTAACTCCAAGCTGAAAAGTTGTGACTTTACGAGCGCATTGTTAAATAACTGCATTAACGGTAACTGATTTGTGATGTTAAGGGGAACATCTCTTTTGCATATGATTATCCCTAGCGTAATACCCTGCCTTAACTAAAACTGCACTAGACTCTGCATTATATATTGTTAACTGCAGTTAGTGTTTTGTTAAGTCAATAATGGAGTTCTGAGGATGTGAATGTTTGTGTGTTCTAGTTCCCGTGGTGTGTACCATTAGAAAATGTATTTTTTAGTGGGTACAGATGCAGCCACGAGTATCTAAACACATGTGTCTTGGAAAATCTGGTGCAATCTCCCAGTAATGCTGCAACATACCACTGATACTCATACCACAGCAATCCCTGCTTGCTGGCATCGCTGAAAATGTAAAACACAAAAATTATTAAGTAATGCTTTTACAATAGTTGGGTGCAAGAGCTGACACTCCTGAACCCCAAAATATGGATCAGATGTAACCAAACAGGCTTAACCTTTATTTGTGAGCCTATCTACCTCTTCACCATCACAGTCAGTGAAAGGGTTAAGATATAACTCATGCCAATCAAGTGAAACAGGTAAATGCTGTCTAAACATTTGATTTCAAGGGTTTAACTGGTTTGTAGGAACAGTCCTCAAAAAGTAAATGATCAAGATAACATCAGCTGTACTTAATCAAGCTACTGTCAAGCTAAAGATGTTTCACACAATGATGATTGCTCTTTGAAATGTCCTTTCAGATCTGCCAATTTTATATTCATTACTATTGCAATCAACATTTACATAACTTCAACACCATTTTCAGTGAAACTGATAACATGACCACTCTTTTAATCAGTAGCAGCTACACTTTATTTAATGACAATTTGAGTGAAAGTAATTTAATAGAATTTACAAAATAATATACTCGAGTTCTTAAATAAAAATAACTTCACTGTATTTTAAGTAGAGTACAATTAATGATTTGAATTACCATAAGATGGCCACTAGTGCAGTCTCAATGCCGACAAATAGTTCTAAATTACTAAAATATTGCTGAGTGCTCCAATTAATTTGAATGCATAAATTAATTTACAATGTTGGTGGTTTTATCCACCTAAATGATTTTAAGTATTTCAGTCATGTACAGTACTAATCATTCGATTGGTCTTGATTGTGGGCAGTGATTGGCTTATTTAGTATTCTCTTCAGAATTATGAAAAATACAATTGTATACCCTGTAAAAAGCTGTGTAATACAGCAGGCATAAGCTTAAAGGGATCAATGTTAAAATGAATAAGAAGCAAAAAGTGACACACTATGGGTAGAGCTACAAAGCCCTGTTGACATGAATATTATGATCATTGATCCATGTGTGACTAAATTAATGTGGTAAAACCACTGAGTCACTGGTGAAGTGTTGGCATCATCTCCATTAAGACATATTCTCCTTTTAGAATACACAACAGCTGTATGTCAATAAGAACAAAAGATGGGGTACTCACGGGATCACCTTGTTTGTTATGCCGCAGTTGATGTGCTCCAGCCGGTGTCGGGGCCAAGATTTAAATAAAGAAAAAATGGCGGCGCACAGTCGAAGATAATACACAGAAGGCTGGTAAGTAAGCTCTATGAAAAAGTTATTGGCACATGTAGTACAGGGTTAAAACACACCCTGTACTACATGTACCAATACATTTTTCATAGAGGTTACTTACCAGCCTTCTGTGTATTATCTTCGACTGTGCACCACCATTTTTTCTTTTTTTTCAATCTTGGAAGTCAGTTTACCTTCAGGCTTTGGGTCCTTGTTTCCTCCTGTCTGTTTAACTGGGGATGGCACGAAACTCAATGCACGAGTGCTCACTTCAGCTGTCCAGGTTGTCTCCATGGATCAGAGAGTCTAACCGCAGTGGGCTCTCTCCAGTGATCCAAGGTGTCTCCCTGTGAGGATCAGACACAGGCTCCACCCCCATCAAGCTAAGTCACCTGATTGGCTCCTGGCTGATTCCTTCCTGCTGTGAAGCGCTACCTGCGCCTGATTGGCTTACCTTGTTATTTAGGCTCATCCCTTCTACCAGAAAGTTGGCTGAACATAAACTTGTGACTTGTGCTAGTCACATTCACTATTGCCTCAGCGTGTCCGGCATTGCCTGATTCCCGTCTACTATCCTCCAATGCATCTATTCAGATGGGTTGTGACAATAAGTCCAAGGGAGACGAAAAAGATGATTTTAGTTTTAAAGAAGTATATCTTTGCTTGTAAGGTTTATTGGATCTGAATTTGGCCCCAAAGTGAAGTAAAATATTCATTAAGACAATTATGTTGACATTATGTTTCTTTTGCTGAATTATAAGGAGGTGAAATTTAAAGTTAATAGATCAAGAGAGGGGAAGGATAAGGGCTGGGATTAGAGATGCCATTCGTAAAACCTTCTGGAATTGGTTAGAGGCATATGCCATTATGGCTTAATTGTTGAAAAGGAGCTGCAGTGCTTTTTAGGTATTTAGATACCACCAGGAAGACAAATAAAATGTATGAGGGGGAGAGTATGGCTGCACTATGATGAGGTTTTGTGGCAACGGGTGTCACTGCAGAAAAGGCAAAATGGGATGATAAAGATATGAATCTTTCACTGTTCAAAATGACATCCCAGAAGTCCATTTTGATCAGCAAAGCAGGGGAGCGGGGGTATGTGTCAACAAAGTAGAAAATAGAAATAGCATAGAGTAGTATTGTAGGTTTTAATGGAATTCAGGTGAGTGGAATCTATGAAGGTTATACTCACTCAAAGAGTTTAAAGGGCATATCCCAAACTGTGGCAAATATGTGTGGATATCGACTCACTCCAGTACACTCAGGGAAAAAAGAAAGACCAAAATAGTGCAGATTGAATTTACAGTAAAAATAAAATGTATAATCTCAAAATGAACCCCTTGAATTCAAGGCTTACAGTTCATCAGGGTAGTCCTTTAAAACATTAGGTATAAAAAGAGAATAGACGCCGCAACTCCCATGAGCCGGGTTCCGCCTCTTCCGATGTCGTCACTTCCTGGTTCCGGTAACTCAATGATGCGGATGGCACTTCTCCCAACACTGTTCCCATGCTCTGAGTTTCTTACTGTAACACGAGTCAATGACCCCCACCCACGCCTGCTCTAATATAAGTGCCCTATCCTATAAATGATGATTGAATAAGATAGCACTTGATAGGATACAATGTCTGTGCTTGGACCAATTGGAGGTGGGGCCGTTGTCAATTACATCAGAACATACAATGAATGGTATAATACATGCTGGCATAAAATACATTGATAAGGCATATGTTATGAACATCATAGCATAGTATCACACAATTACATAACAATATACACAGTAAACAAATGAAAGGTGCAAATAATGTATATATTTATAAAACCAGTGAATAAATGGAAAAACACACCAATAGCATAATATGTGAACCCCCATAATGGTCTCGCGCCCCTGTCTTGAGCATTGGACCAAAGTGTGGGGGAAAGGGGGGCACCGAGCACTATTCTACACTAACTATACAATAAATAACCCACTAGATACAGAGAGGTCAATTGATTGGAGAGAGAGGAAAAGACAGAATGGAAATACATAATTAGAATACAGCATTCTGTGATGAATGATGTTAATTTAATAAAGTGTATATAGTTTTTAACAGCACCTAAAAATGAAACTGAAAGCGGAAAATGGAAATGGTGCACGGGAAAAGAAAGGAACCCTAATTTCCTCCAAATTTACAATACATAACATGGGGGAAGTTCCCAGCACTCTAATAACGATACAATGGCAATGATGTTTGTCAAAAAAAACATGGCCGGGATATTGTCAAGCACCTGATGCCAGTGGGAAGTATGGGCTAATTACACTTGGTGGCCAAACCCCAGACTTGCTGTTGCCAGGTAAGAGGTTGGGCCCGGTATGCTAAGCAGCTTAGGTGTCACCTTGGCGCATGCTCTTAGCAGACTGGGAAGCGACTTCTGCCCTTTTTGTAAGCTATTTAAAACCAGAGACATAACATAAAACACAGACAAAGCTTAGTGCACATCCAGTAAAACTTATACATGGTACAGTGCCTAAATATACATGTATAGATAACTATTAAATAAAATGGTCTTTTAGTTTAACATTTTGGCCAAATTGTTGTAAGCCCCTGAGCCAACTGCACGGCAGACCACATCTCAAGGGTCCCTAACACTAATATAGATTCTTAATAGCCTGTGCATCGCCAGGAAGAATGATTTATAGTAAATTTGTCAAAATTAGTTGCAAAGTTCTAAGTCTGATTGAAGCTTTTATTAACCTGTACATTTCCAGGAAAAGCACTCTGTAATAGATTTGTCACAATCACACTGTAAGCAAGCAAGTTCCCCTGAGAGTGGGAGATGCTATGGAGTGAGCTTTTAACCATTTAAATGTGGGAGGGAGTGAGCTTCAATTAGGTAGGAGGTTGCCACCCTCCAATCAGCTAAGACTAGCTGAACAAGAATTGTAAAACATACAGAACACCTACAAGCTCATATTGAACACACAAAATAACCACAACATACATATAAGCATATAAGTTTCACAGAGGAGTGCTACTGAGCATGGCAATATATATATATATACCTGTGCATTCCTAGGAAGAATGATTTCTAGTAAATCTGTCAAAATTAGTTGCAAGCGTCTGCTTCTTTTGCACAAGATTACTGTTCTCTTCTGTAGTATAAATATAATTAATAAATATAATAATATTATTCAGCTGGTCTTAGCTGATTGGAGGGTGGCTCTTCCTATCTTGCTGAAGCGCACCTCCTCCCACATTTAAGTGGTTAAAAGCTCACTCCTAGTCAGATTCACAGAAGATACATCTGATTCAACTAAGATACGTCCAAAAACCGCGTCAGCGGTTCCGGAGTGTGAGGGTTTAACGGCATCGTAACGAAGATTTGCACCCCTCTTCCAGAATTTGTTTGAACTAGGGATACCCGAACGAATCTTGTAAGGACTTAACGAACATCTTTCCTCTGGCGGAGATACAGGGGTGGCAACATGTGCCCCATGCTGAATGTGTACTGCATGTTGCATGATGACAAGGGCTAGAAAACCTTAGTACTTTATGTCCAGTACTACTGTAAGTATTAAATGTACTACTAAAGAATACAGTACATGTCTTAAACCAATTAAACCAGTGAACACTTTATAAAAAAAACTTATTTTTTATTATATGATAACGTACTTACTGCAATCTGTGTGTATCCAGTACACATCACTTGCTGAAGACAAAACTTAAGGCAGAAAGACCCACGAACAAACAACTGAAGGCAACTGCAGTAAAGGCCTGGCAAAGGAGGAAACCCAGCATTTTGGTGATATCCATGCGTTCCAGACTTCAAGCAGTCATTGCCTGCAAAGGATTCTCGACATAGTATTAAAAATGAACATTTTATTTATGATTGTGTTAATTTGTACAATTACATTAGAGCCCCTGAAATAAGGGGACTGTGTATGAAAATGGTTGCAATTCCTAAACGTTTCCTTCAATATTTTTGTTCAACCCCTTGAATTAAAGCTGAAAGTCTACACTTCTATTGCATCTTGGTTGTTTCATTTCAAATCCATTGTTGTGGTGTACAGAGCCAAAATTATGAAAATTGTGTCAGTGTCCAATTATTTCTGGACCTAGCTGTGTATATATATATATATATATATATATAGTACCTTCAGCAATAAATACAGTAGGTACTTTTGACTTATTTCTGTTATCACAGAGAATAAAATAATTTGTGATATTTTCCATTTAAAATGCTTTTAGTATCTGTGCTACCATTTTCACTATGTTTCTACTCAATTTGCAGTATCAAATAAATCTTCAAATGTTTAAAAATGTGCATGAGCTGTTACCATTTTTCTTTGAACTCAGTTATTCAAATAAATCTATGAAATAAAAAAAGAAAGAACACAGAAAGCAAAACTGCACAGATAGCAGAATTGGGAGCAGCAGACTTTATAAAGTTTAATTTATATTGTGACAGAAAAAGCGGTTCAGTAGCTGTTGTAGACAAAACTTCAGCATCAAGATAAGTTCAAAAGACTTGGGTCTCTGACTTTCCATTGTCATCACTGATGAGAACGAACCTTTGTCTCTGAATTGCTCTTGTCACTGAAGCTAACAGCTAATTCACCCAATGTCCAGTCGTGTTCCAGCTGCTTATAACATTGTCTTCTACCTACTGTGAGCAGAATGTCAAGATTCTCAAAGACCTTCATCCATCAATGTCCTTAATCTTCAGAATTTACAAGCACTTTGAGGCAAAGGCAAATATTCTCTGCAGGTTCTGCCAGCAGTACTTCATCAAAGGCAGGGGAAACATTTTATAAAGCAAGCTTCCCTGCAGGAACGAAGTCATTTAAAATGTTAAAGTTTAATTATATGCTTGTGAGTTCTTTTTTTTAGCTTTCTATATCATATACTATGCTTATCTGTAAATACATACAAGTTGAAATACATAGTATGTTGATGATATGCAGAATGTTTCATCTTCCAAAATGAATTTTTTAATTCTTTAAAGAGGGCAATCATGGGTTACAAAATAAAATTAGAAGTGTGCAGAAGTGATTGCAGGACAGTGTATTTCTGGACCATAAAAGTCCACAGAGGCCATCAAATTACTATAACAGATTATGGGTTAATATTCTGTTTCCTTTTTTTCGGCACTTCAAATTTTCATTAAAAAAAAAAAAAAAAAAAGATATTAGACACATCAAGGCAAGAAGTACAACATATTAAAATTAGGTAATGTACCATATGGAAGCAGAGTAAGCCACCTGTAGCTCAAGGTTCCACATACAAGGTAATGACAGTAGGTAATGAGTAATAAGGGAGCTTGAATGAGGGTTTAAAAGCCTATTGGAGACGCTTATAGCGCGAGGGGTAAGCTGTGTGCAGACCTTAATACCGTGACAGTAAAGCTGCAATGAACACTGACAATTCGGTAAGGAGTAGCAATACTCACAATGACAACCAAACTACTTTTCTTTCTTCTCCTGGCTTGAACGAATCCCCAAAAACAGGAGACCTGTGTTCCTCAGTGCGTGGCCACGATCCGGATATACAGCAGAGAATAGGTGATCGATGCCGCAGCCATCGCTCCGTGATACTCAGACTCACCAGGAAGTAGTAGGTTTTAAAAAAAAAACTTTATTCAGCTACATAAAACCGATACTGGAACAAGGACAGATAACTAGGGCACCTCCTCCCACGCGTTTTGAGCAAAACTCCTTGAGAAAGAGCAGTATCCATTTTATGTAGCTGAATAAAGTTTTTTAAACCTACTACTTCCTGGTGAGTCTGAGTATCACTGAGCGATGGCGGTGGCATCGATCACCTATTCACTAATGTACCAACAAACAACAGAGAGGAAAAGGAATCAGACATGGGCATTCAGAGATAGTAATTCCGATATCAAGATACCGTAATCTTTCTGCCAGGACCAACAATACAGGTTAAACTGCTTACAATAGTCACATTGTTCCAAACTTGTTCACACCAATGGTGTACTGCTTGACAGGTAAGACTCTTGGAAGGTTACAATGTTATTTTGGCCTTGGTGTGTGTAACAGGGACTTATCACTGTTTGAGAGAGCCTGCCTCTAAATCCAGCAGTGTGCTGGTTAATTGTGCACAGGCAATCAACCAGACTCCACCTGGCTGATTAGGACTCTTAGAAAAAGCTTGATGTGAGAAACATGAGAGAGATTCCTTAGAGAGATTCCTTAGCTCACAATTTGGACTGACATGAGGAGAAAGAGGACTGCAGAGATTTCCTTAGCCCACAACTGTGCTGACCTGAGGAAATATGAAGTCTTGATGCACACAAAAGGACTGTATGCTGACAGCAAGACAAGGGGACAAGACCTCTATACCTGGACACAAAGAGTGCCATAGCACACAAGGATGCTGACCCAGGAGAACAGAGAGGCCTTCCCCTACAGCTACAACAACAGATAAGAGACTTTCTTGTTTATTAAATAGTGTGTTTAAAGTACATAAATGCTTGTGCACGGAATTATAAGATGGGTCTTTCCAGACCGATGTTCTGGATGAATCACTGGGCTACCAGCTTGGTGCCACTATGTCTACCCAGACATGAGACATGAAAGCCACAGAAGATGCCAGAGGTGAGAAGAACATTTGGGCAGGAGGTTTAAGCTTGAGCACTCACGTCCTGGGATGAATAGATGTCCTCGGCTACCATTTGCCTTTCCCAGACTGTGAGGAGCCTAAACCAGTGGGTGGCTTCTGCATACCAAGTGGCTGAGGTGGCAAGCTTGCGCATGTCCTTGGCTGATGCAGAAGATTCACTTGCTTGCTTCAGAAGAAAGGCATTGCTCTGATTGGCTGATAGGAAATTTCCCACGCTCGGATTGGCTGTAGTATTTTATGAATGAACGCTGAAATACTACAAGAAACCTTCAGCCAATCCGCAGAGCAGATTCTAAGCGCCAGAACAGCAGCAGCAAATTTGAAACCACCAAGAGATGCTCTTGCAGAAATAGCAGTGAGACGGGTTCAAAAATTTCAAGGCAGAAACTTTTCGAGGCCAAGTTCAGAGAAGTGAACGTAGTGGTCACGGCTAGGATTGCAAGCCGAAAACAGTTCCAGGACGTTTGGGACTAACTCCCGGTCAAATGGATTTCAGCACCTCCGGAAGAAAGAGAGCGGTGGTGTCAGGAACATCAAGCTGATTTGAGTTCTAGGACATTTCGGGCTGAGTCCCGGTCAACTAAAAACTTTGCTTCTTTGCTTATTTCAACTAGGAAAGTCCAGTTCTTTGCCCCAGACCCTCAGAAAGTGTGTCCTTCTCATGTGGTTTGTGTTTTGCTGTGTGTTTGCCTGTTTAATTGAATAAATGACTATTTATTTCATCAACTCGTTTTGCTCAGTGTTATTATCCCAGTTTAAAAGGTGTAAATATCTGGTCTCCCGTGACACAAAGAAAGAATTATGAACATTTGAAGCTACTCGATTCAAATGTTAGGAAGTGTCTGCAGCAAAGATACTGCAAAAAAAATGAAGAAAGCTGCTGGTGTGATTCAATCCAGATACAGGTTCTTCATCACAACAAAGCAAGCTGTGCACTGCTATTAGTACCCACAATTCCACCTCAGTACTACGATCGACTTTCCACACAAATCAGGAAAGAAGAACCGAATTATGACTGAGTAGCGCAATACCAATACAGTATGCTACTGTGGTTCCAGGGCCTAAGTTATATTCCTCACAATGAAGATAGCCGATAGAAAGATACAATCTTTGGCTAAATTGAGGCAGAGCTGTTTCGGTGGTCACACCGCTACAGGTACAACACTAGGTAACTACTAAACTGAGATGCCACGGGAGTCAATCGCTATGGATAAAAACTCCACCCAGCTTGAATAACCCATAAATATGGCTACATAATCTGATTCAGGGGGTCACCCGAAACTCAGGGAAGAAAGGATCACCTGATGCAGGGGAAAAAATGTGACCAAGCGGTCAGAAGAAAGACTGTGCTTGGGAAAAGTCCGTCTCGGGCGACTGTAGAGTGCTGAGATCAACACCTTCTTGAGGAGAGATTACTGACCTGGGGAAAGGGCTCCAATCTCAGCAGACTGAGGGTTCTTGTTCTCAATCCACTCTCATTTGAGCCGCAGGGATATATCCAGTGAGAGTGGAAAGATGGCTTTGGCCGTTGTAAGCCCGAGCTTCCCACAAACAGTGGAGGTATGTAACAGGGACTTATCACTGTTTGAGAGAAACTGCCTCTAAATCAAGCAGTGTGCTGGTTAATTACACACAGACAATCAACCAGACTCCACCTGGCTGATTAGAACTCTTAGAAAAAGCCTGATGCGAGAAATAGGAGAAAGATTCCCTATCTCACATTTGGGCTAACATAAGGAGAAGGAGAACTGTAGAGATGTCCTTAGCCCACAACTGGGCTGACCTGTGGAATATATGTTTTGATGAACACAAAAGGACTGTATGCTGACAGCAAGACAAGAGGACAAGACCTCTATACCTGGATATAGCACACAAGGATGCTGATTATTTATTTTGATTTAAGATTTATTTTGTAAACATATTCGCAGTAGTTATTTTGGAACTCACTTAAAGCACTGATTGACAGCATCATTGGTATTATAGCAACCCTTAATTATGGATTGTGTAGAACTGGACACAGATAACATACTAACCGCTATTATCATTCATATGCCTGTTACCCATATAATGTAAGGACAATACCTATCAAGAACAACTCTAAGTTTAAGAATAATATTCTTATGGTATATTGTCACGGAAGACCAGGTTTATCAACATCTTTTCATACCGGGATCATTGATTGAGCAAAGCAAGGAGGTAAAATAAATTGTAATTTATTCTAGGAAAAGACATACACACAATGTAACACACTTTACAGGGTTAACACACTTACTGGGAACAGGGCTAACAAATAAATCTATCCTCTAAACGAAATTCACAAAATGACCTCTGTAGGAGCCCTTTCCAATGACTGGTAGGTACTCACGAAAGTCCTGGAACTGATTGTGGCATGCAATACCAGACGCGACCGCTACGTTCTTCAGAAGTGGGACTTAAGAATTCTTGATCAAAATCTTTGTAATCCGGCTCGCGTCTATTCAGTATAGAGCATCTTTGAATTTGCCGCTGTTAGTTTGGCGCTTGGAATCTCCGCTCCTCATTGGCTGCAAGGTTTCTTATGGGTTTCATGGTCCCATTCACAAACCTCTACAGCCTATCAGAGCGTGGGAATACTCCTACCAGTCAATCACCGATTTTCCGGTATTGTAAGCCGGGTGGGTAACTTTTCAAAGTCTGCCAAGGGGCATGCACCAACCTGGCACCTCTGCCTCTTTGCATACTGAGCCGAACCGCTGTCCAGGCTCCACAGAGTCTGGGCTCTGGCAAATGGTGGCCGGATAGCCCTGTGTTAGCCCAGGGTGCGGGTAGTCAAGCAGAAATGCAGTAACCCTATTGTTCTAAGACCTTGGAGGCTTTCAAGTCAGGACTTCACAAAGACCCATTGGCACCAAGCTTGGTAGTAGCCACCTGGTCTCTTGGAATCCATGACTTGGAAATACCACAGTTCATTTACAGGTTATCAGTACATATACCTATTAAATATAACTCTAATAAAATATGCTGTGTCCTGTCTTCTGTGTGATACAAATATATAAGTCCCTGTTCTGGTGTCAGGGATGGAGTGAGAATATATATTGCCTACACTCACTAGTCTCATTCTTGGCACACTTTAGACATAACTTTAACATTTTTACACACAAGAAATCACTCTCAGCTTTATCACTTATCTGGAGCACCCCTGAACCCATATACCAGGTTTAGGGTACATGGGCATGTATATGGGCATCTCTCCTTATACTACGGACCCCTCTTTATGCTATGGACTCTGTGTATGATTGCAGGTATACATTAACCCCTTCATGCTTATTTACCTGGTCTGGAAGATGCTGCAGCAGGAATCCTGGCGGTGAGTTTTAATAGCGTTTCCAGAGTCAAAGTTTGCCTGGAGCAATGTACTTGGCTGCATCCGAGAATATTACTCGATTCCCAGATCCAACTCCTGGGGTATCCCATAACTCTGGAACCCCGATACATAGACACATTCTGTAAAGACTTTCTCTGACAACTCCACCCTGAAACTTACAGCCTAGAAATCTCCCGGTCCCAGCATCCCAGGAAAGGCAAAACACATAAATCTTTAATGTCGCATAATTTGCACACAGTCACAGTAATGCATTTAGGACATCTGGGTCCAAGAGCTGACACTGTCGGACCCAACACACAGATCAGGGGTAACCAAGTGGGCTGAACATTTATTAGTGAGCCTGGTTAACCCCTTCACCGTCACATATATTTAATATATGGATGTAGTAACATACTATCAGTTGACTCCTTTGAGACAATTCAGCATACTTTATATTTACCCTACCTGTATGGTACAGTATGTCTCCATCAACTGTGCATGTGCATGGCAACGGCAGGGTTAATGTAGGCAGAATAACAAGTAACGTTGTTATATAAACCCATTTAGTTTCAGGGGATACTCCCCTCCCACTGGCCTTGACAAAACATTCCTGTCCGAAACACATGCGTCGGCGCATCTGACTAACGTGCACGTGCAAAGTTAATCATTAGTATCGCAGATCCAGACTATACACGGGAGTACTTGCGTCGCCCCGCTCCTTCACAGAAAATGCTCTTGCTGACCTGATGGTCTCATGGAGCACCTCTCTAGGGGAGAAAAGACATTATTTAAGGCACAACTGGTCTTGAAACTGATTACATTAGGAACATTCTTACCCACTACATGCCTCAAACTAACACACACACATATACACAGAAAAAAGTACAAATGTTCACTCCAACCACAAATGAAATAAATCCATTACACGTATCATCATATTAACATATAAGACAAAGAATCATGACAATGCATAAACCACATGTGGAAAAACATGCATCAACCACACAAATGCAAAATTAATAAAAACAAATCAACAAAATGACCACGAGGTAAAATTACCACACTCCACTGGCACGGGAATTTGGATAGAGGAAAAACCCTTAAAACTCCTGATGAGGGAAGTACCAGTAGTGTAAATAAAAGTTCATCCCACTGTACAGTGGAGAGTTTTTGTCACTTGTATTCCACATAACTTATTTTGTGTCTGCTTGTACACTTACAGCAAAATTTATGAGGAATTACCATGTTGGTCTATTCAGATACAACCCAATATAAATGCTTCCAAAATGATTGAAGAAGTCTGAAATAGACACATACATTTACTATATTTACAGTAGTATTTGATACACATTTAGGGAATACAAAATTGTTTGATATTTAGACCCATATACTGTAACTCACAATAATTTTAAGAGAGTTAAATATTTTTATGCAAACTCCCCATAAATAAAACATTATTTCACAAGCCAGTCCTGTCTAAGGAAGCTGCTCTCCTCTGTGCATTAGTGAACTGGCATTTTAGTATTGCCAAAGCTAAACAATTAGTAGATTCTGAGATGTATTTTCATTTAAGTTTATGTTTTTCCTTGTTTCAGTATATTTTGTACCCATATCTCTGAATAAAATTTGAATTGAACGAACATGTAATTATTATTTGCCATTTTTTCCTGCTTGAATGGACTGTTAGGAATGAAATGTGATTAAAAATAGAAATAGATAATGAATACAACACTGCAGAAAATGATAGACAAGTTACACTATAAAATATGTTAATGCTACAGTATTACTCTCACACCAATTATTTTACATTAAGGGAACCATTTAACATAATATAGTACATGTGGCATCATCAATATCACTTTATATCCTGTGGGAAATGTATTAATTGTGATAGTGTAAAAACAAACCAGCTTCAGGAACAAAATATTATAAATCTAGCAAATGACGCCATGCACTGTCGTAAACAAAAACTGTCGTAAAAAAAAAAAAGATTGGAAGACAAATATTGTAATGTGTAATATTGCAAAGGTCACTTTCCAGATGCTATACCAATAAGAAGGAGGAACAGGCATATATGTATCCAGAAGGATAACAAGCTAATTCAGTTTGAGGAGCATAAATGTCATATTTACTGTACTATATGTAGCCCTTTTTGTGAACCGGCCTGACCCACCCAATCTCACATTGGCCCCTGTGGTCTAACCGGTCCCTTTCCTTGCGGCACACCTCTTCTAAGGGACTACTGGTAACTGTATAACACCTGTGGCTCCAGGAGATCTGAGCCTCCGCTAGCTGGGAGCCTGGGGAAACCCTTACCATTTACCTGGTGCAGCGCCTCCACTTACCCAGGATCCCCGTTATGAAAGATAGCCCTGGGTAAGAAATACAATAACACACGTATACGATAGAAACAATAACTAACACTTTACTAACACACATATATCACAGTACATAACATCATAACCTTATCACTTTGAACGTATCACCTCAGCCCAATGTCTGGTGATCCCACCCAGTGTCCTGTAATCCCCCACACCCAATGTCCCGTACTCCTACGGAGGTCGTGGGTGACTGCGCAGTCACTAAATTATCTGTTAGGCCTGTTGGTGCACTTATGTAGAAATACCTTCCGAGCACTCCGATGCTCGGGCCTGCAACACTCTTCTCAAAGGGTCAGACGTGCGATGCATTCGTCTGATCCTATCCAGGTACTTCTCCAGGACCCCAACGAGGGTCCCACCGCTTCACGGGAACACAACCGCCTCTCGGTAACACCACCGTCTCACGGGAACAGCAACCGCCGCTATCCCTGTCTATCCCTAACTAACCCTAAAGTGACAGGAACCCTAACCTAGGGCCTGTCCCTGATGTACCGCAACCTGGGGTGGCTTGGGGAAAACTCCTAGGGCCTGTGAAGTAATACCCTGCCCCACTCCCCTAGCTACCCACGTCCTTAATCCTCCCTAACAACTATCTACTCGCTACTCCTAACAGCCTGCAGCAGACACACAGCTCTCACCGTCAGCCTGCAGACATTCACACACGCTGCACACACTGCGCCCAGCACAGGCAGCGACAACACACACAGCTGGCAATCCTACACAGCCATTTGGATACCCGCAGCGATAATCCACTGCACACACTCTGTGCCTATTTGCCAGTGCGCACAGCACTACCCGCTGTGGCACTGCCAAACCTGAACCTCTCACACCTATGGGTGACCTCCTTATCTAGGGCCGTCCCTCTTCAGTTACCCCCTGCCCTTACCGGGGATTGGGGCCTGCCTGGGGACCTAAGGAGAACCCTTACCTGGTGCAGGAGCCACTCGCTCCCTACACCCTTCCTACTCCTTCCTCTGCCTCTTCCTGACTGCCTGTGCAAAGCCCGGGAAATGTATCTATTTTCCCGGGCTGAGCTTCCTCCAGCCCTATTGGCCACAAGGGAGCACCTGATCTCTGTCTCCCTATGCCTGCCCTCGCGCGATCTGTCCCTAGCTCTGGGGATCCTACCTGCGCATGCGCGACCTGTCTGGAGCCTTCCCTGCGCTTGCCGCCTACTGCGCATGCGCGAGCTAACGCGCAATGGCGGCGCCCTCTCCTTCACAAGCCGGGCCGGTGGCAACGCGATCGCGGCCCTAGCGACGGCCCGATCGCGTCCCCGGCAACCAGCCTGCGCCTCAGAGCACCGCTCTGCTCCCTGCACTGGCCCCCACCCTCGCGAAGTGCCGGCGGGTCCGTCGCAGCCTCCGGCGGCACCCGCTACCACACGGCACTCGCGGAGGGAGGCCAGCAAGTGACAAAATACCTCGGGGTTACATATAAAAAGTATATATTTAAATATATTCAACAAGCAACCTTCAAACTTGTTTTGCCTTTTAGTGAGAAAGGTTTATAGCACCTCATCCGCAGCCTTGGTGTGCACCTCGTCACACTGAGCCACATTGAGCCGCACAAACCTTATTTGTAGTCCAACGGTATTATTGTTTATGTTGCTACAAATTAGTGTGTCAGGCAAGTGGCCATTGAAAATCTTTGCTTATAATACTCTGAATGCTATAGTGTCTGAAGCAGATGTCTGAAGAGAAGATAAAATGTACATGTCTCTTTGTCTAATGACCTTGTATATCTCTACTGTTGCAGTTTCATACTTTATTAAAAAAAAAAACACTATGCATTAACCTAATCTGTTTCATAACTTGTGTACTGTGCTTTGAATGTCATGGAACATGGTGTTTACTCCTTGCCACACAAGACCGGATTGCAGTTATGCTTATATGATACAGTATATTGCGCCATTCAAGACGGGACAGATAGAGTGCAACTCTATCTGTCTATATGAGATCTATGAGTTTATCTTCGAGAATTACCCATTCTAAAAAAACCCCACAAAAACAAAAAGGCTGGAAGAATTCTACTCAACACAACTTAAGCATTAACGATTGCTTTATTAGAACACTGTGACCTGGCAAGAGGGTCGGGTGCTGGGCTCTGCATGCTTCATGAATGGGTATGTTCGATGAAGGCAACTTTCAAAGGAGAAAGGGATTTGTTGGGAGCAAGGGATTAAATAATAGACCTTCTCGAACCAATCACTCCAATTTGCCTCCATCCAAGTACCTTCTCCACCCTCAGTGCCTGCCCCAATACTATTACCAGTATGGACCAACAAACTCCGAAAATGAGATGAACCTACATCCCTACGCCCACCTGCATACCCCAGCACTCACTTGTATCTAAAACCTACCGTTTATTAGCCTTCTTCAATCAAGATTGTTTATATCGTCATCATCCTTGGTCATTAGTAGCACTATTATAGAACATTGTTCTTTTACCCTACATCCCAACTGACTGCCTCTACCCAAAAACCTGCTCGAACCTGAGTACCTGTCTGTGTACCTGCATCCATACCATTACCATTACGGACCAACCAACTCTGAAAATGAGATGAACCTACATCGAACTACAGGTTCGACGTGAACACCTACGTACAGCAAACCATTGGCATCAACAATGGGTCACTGCCACCCAATTTTCATGGTGTTTAAAAAAGGTAAATATAAATTTACACAAGTACAGTAGGACTATAATTCCTAGATGATCCGCATACTGTATGCATCCCATACACCATACCTGCTCCTACATTAAAAGACCCACATATGAGTTCCATAGTCATCACATGCGCATACTGTACTATAAGCATGTATTATTTCTTGATTATTAATAGTACAGTAAATAATCTCACAATTATTTTTACAGAATTCAAGCTGTCAAATTGACAGCCAGAAAAGATGTCGATTGAAGTCTAAAACCTATTATAATTTTCAACATTTTTAATACTGTTGAGATATTTTTTATATTGGAATCATAGTGGGCACATAGAGATATACTGTATACAGTACATTATTAGAGACTATACATTATTGACATACTTTTTTTTACTAAGGGAGTTTCATTGAATAAAGCTGTGGCTATCAAAAAAGCATTACAGTACAAATGCAATGCACAGTGACTCATTGGAGTCACAAGGGGTCTCTACAACAAGGGTTTCTTCTTTTTATATTGTTATATTTTATCACAGTGAGTACATAGAGATATACTGTATACATTATTATACTTTTATACTAATGCTTGGGAGTTTCACGGAAATAAAAACATTGTAATGTAACCGCAATTCATTGCAAATACAACATGTCTTGTTTCTTCTGTGATATGTACAGGTAGAGTATTCTGTGTTCACATTAGTGCTGTGGGATTTGGCCACACTATCGACTGGATGCATGCCTAGAATAGACAAAGCAGTCTGTAACAGGGACTTATCCCTGTTTAAATAAAGCAGCCTCAGAGCTCTGAGAATCCAGCAGAGAGATAGTTAATTGCAGCCACTCAATTAACTAGTCTCCACCTGGACTAATGAGAGTTCTGTAAAAAGCCTAATGTGAGACATAGGAGAGTGATTCCTTAGCTCACATTTGGGCTGACATAAGGAGAAAGAGAACGAAATCACCTTGTGCCAAGAGGGAAGATGAGTCAGCGGGCACTACGATGCAGAAAAAATCGATGAGGCTGGACTGTGCTACAAAAGAATCCTTTATTGAGACATGGATAAAAATTGAGAGGAGGGAAGAGAACCCCTGCACCTCTAACGCGTTTCACCCACAATCGGGCTTTTTCAAAGAGTAACAATACCTGAGCGCCAGACACTGAAATACCGGAAATCAACCGGACGTGACGTCACTCAGCCAATGAGATGTCCGTGAACCACGGATGGCATTGTGGAAACAAGACACTCATGACTGAAGTGCGCACGCGCGATGTATACAAGCATCACTGTCATGCGCAATAGAAACTAAAATTAAAAACAAAAAACATGTGAAGTTATGCGAGCCGTTTTAACATACATTGAGTTGCTATTAATTAATCTAAAGGCACTAGGCCAAAGATGTGTATATACAATAGATAATCACTGATTCATTTACTTAGGTGGCTGTATATCGCAAACATATAATTGCAATAACAAGTTGATAATAACGACTATTAAAAACAAGTAAAGGCAGGGGTTATTCATAACTATTTCCAATACATAAGAATATATAATGTTGAATTCGATCTATAGTGTGCATATCACAAAAGTGCAATAAAGACATAATTAAATTCTAATTAGGCATTATATTAGTGACAATAGTAATATTCTTCTATGATTCCATATATAACAATGAATTCCAAACTGTTCTAACATGTAATTACCATCTGATTATCCTAAATGGATAGGTAAAAAAATATAAATGGATAGGTAAAAAAATATAGAATAATGAGAAATGAGGAGCAGTAATGATAAATGATAAATGAAAAATAATAAATAAGAAAAAATAAAAATAATATATATAAAAAAATTATTATAAATTAAAAATAATAAAAGGTATATAAGATATAAAGGGAGGGTGGGTATGGGTGGGAAGAGGGAGAGGGGAGGGAAGGGGGAAGGAAGGAGGGGAAAGGAGGAGGAGGGGGGGTGGAAATGGAAAAGTGTATTTATTATGAAATAATGTATAATTTGTATATAGAAAAAGTTTTTGTATATATAGCTATAATCATGAAACCGGTACGTATTCATATAACGTGAATGATGTAATCTGAATTTAGACACCAAGGTACAAGGGTCATTGACTATAATCCCATAACATTGTGAATAACATGATCTTGTACCTTGAAAGAGAAAAAAATATATATCATAAAGCAAGTAGTAGCTTTGAGTTTATGACCAGTGTTATTAACATACATATGTATATGTATGCATCCCCTGATCTTAGTCCGGGATGCACCATAACTAATCAAGGCTGTGTCGTGGCAGAGCTACATATCCGAACAGCACGTAAGGGAACACATATGTACACACATATGCAAATGTACAAATATAAACGTACAAACACGCATGGATATTAAGATTCCCAATGGCAAGAAAACAAACAGGTTTAAAGAAAATGTTTGATCTCCCAGTCGACGTTGATACCTTGTGGTGTCATGGTATCAAGTGTGAAGATCCAGAACATTTCCTTCTGATTTAGGGTGTTCTGACGATCTCCACGTCTGACTGAGAGTGGAATGTGTTCTATCCCACTAAAAGTAAGAAGATCAAGTTTCCCTTGTGGACATTCCAAAAAATGTCTTGCCACTGGGAACCTCTGGTCCCTGTTCTTTATACTTCTAATGTGCTCCATTATTCTGAGCTTTAATGGACGTATCATTCGGCCTACGTAGCTCATGCCACAACCACATGTCAAAACATATATTACGTAGCTGGTGTTGCATGTAATAAAGCTCCTCAATCTGATTTTGTGTTTATTGATTTTTGAATGTATTGCCTTAATGGTCTTGGCATATGTACAAACTTTGCAAAAGCCACATTTGAAGAAACCTGGCTTTTGCAAAGTTTGTACATTTGCCAAGACCATTAAGGCAATACATTCAAAAATCAATAAACACAAAATCAGATTGAGGAGCTTTATTACATGCAACACCAGCTACGTAATATATGTTTTGACATGTGGTTGTGGCATGAGCTACGTAGGCCGAACGATACGTCCATTAAAGCTCAGAATAATGGAGCACATTAGAAGTATAAAGAACAGGGACCAGAGGTTCCCAGTGGCAAGACATTTTTTGGAATGTCCACAAGGGAAATTAGATCTTCTTACTTTTAGTGGGATAGAACATATTCCACTCCCAGTCAGACGTGGAGATCGTCAGAACACCCTAAATCAGAAGGAAATGTTCTGGATCTTCACACTTGATACCATGACACCACAAGGTATCAACGTCGACTGGGAGATCAAACATTTTCTTTAAACCTTTTTGTTTTCTTGCCATTGGGAATCTTAATATCCATGCGTGTTTGTACGTTTATATTTGTACATTTGCATATGTGTGTACATATGTGTTCCCTTACGTGCTGTTCGGATATGTAGCTCTGCCACGACACAGCCTTGATTAGTTATGGTGCATCCCGGACTAAGATCAGGGGATGCATACATATACATATGTATGTTAATAACACTGGTCATAAACTCAAAGCTACTACTTGCTTTATGATATATTTTTTTTCTCTTTCAAGGTACAAGATCATGTTATTCACAATGTTATGGGATTATAGTCAATGACCCTTGTACCTTGGTGTCTAAATTCAGATCACATCATTCACGTCATATGAATACGTACCGGTTTCATGATCATAGCTATATATACAAAAACTTTTTCTATATACAAATTATACATTATTTCATAATAAATACACTTTTCCATTTCCACCCCCCCCTCCTCCTCCTTTCCTCTCCTTCCTTCCCCCTTCCTTCCCCTCTCCCTCTTCCCACCCATACCCACCCTCCCTTTATATCTTATATATCTTTTATTATTTTTTAATTTATAATAATTTTTTTATATATATTATTTTTATTTTTTCTTATTTATCATTTTTCATTTATCATTTTTCATTACTACTCCTCATTTCTCATTATTCTATATTTTTTTACCTATCCATTTATATTTTTTTACCTATCCATTTAGGATAATCAGATTGTAATTACATATTAGAACAGTTTGGAATTCATTGTTATATATGGAATCATAGAAGAATATTACTATTGTCACTAATATAATGCCTAATTAGAATTTAATTATGTCTTTATTGCACTTTTGTGATATGCACACTATAGATCGAATTCAACATTATATATTCTTATGTATTGGAAATAGTTATGAATAACCCCTGCCTTTACTTGTTTTTAATAGTCGTTATTATCAACTTGTTATTGCAAGTATATGTTTGCGATATACAGCCACCTAAGTAAATGAATCAGTGATTATCTATTGTATATACACATCTTTGGCCTAGTGCCTTTAGATTAATTAATAGCAACTCAATGTATGTTAAAACGGCTTGCATAACTTCACATGTTTTTTGTTTTTAATTTTAGTTTCTATTGCACATGACAGTTATGCTTGTATACATCGCGCGTGCGCACTTCAGTCATGAGTGTCTTGTTCCCACAATGCCGTCCGTGGTTCACGGACATCTCATTGGCTGAGTGACGTCATGTCCGGTTGATTTCCGGTATTTCAGTGTCTGGCGCTCAGGTATTGTTACTCTTTGAAAAAGCCCGATTGTGGGTGAAACGCGTTAGAGGTGCAGGGGTTCTCTTCCCTCCTCTCAATTTTTATCCATGTCTTAATAAAGGATTCTTTTGTAGCACAGTCAAGCCTCATCGATTTTTTCTGCATCGTAGTGCCCGCTGACTCATCTTCCCTCTCGGCACAAGGTGATTTCGTTCTGCTCCCATTCAGCTGGAGCACACAGACCTGGATACACACATGGATATATGTGAGTACTAACATGCTTTAAAGTGAGCTGCCCCACTACCATTGGTTTATTTTGCTCTTGGTGTACATCAGAGGTTTGGGGGGGTCCTAGGATATCCCCCACACAACTCTCTTTACCCTTGCTTAACCGTGGTTCATCTAGGGGTTAATGCCTAAGCTCTGAACATGCATCAAGGACATTATGTGTTCCGGTTTGCAGTGAATTAAACAGATATATTTTCTGTATATCAATGGGTATATGCTCTGTAGCACTAGTTACTTTTGGGTCCTAACCTCAACATCTTCTATTTATAAGGAGAAAGAGGACTAAAGATATTTCCTTGGTCCACAAATGAGCTGACCTGAGTAAAATATGATGTCACGATGCACACAAAAGGACTGTATGCTGACAGCCAGACAAGGGGACACAATCTCTATACCTGGACATAGAGAGTGCCATAGCACACAAGGATGCTGACCCAGGAGAACAGGGAGGCCTACCCCTACAGCTTCAACAAGCTGCAGCGCCTCCATCTGCCATAGGCTCCAGGAACTGAATGTGATCTCCCACGGTAGAACTTATTAACTCTGCCCCCAGTAAAGTCACGCACCAGGCAGGAGGTACATTGCAAACAAGGAAGGGTTTATTACCATACTCTGCAGTAACAGGAACAAGGCAAGACCTGCCATATACAGTCTCTCAGGATTCACCGGATGATGGTCTCTGGACCGCCACTAGAGGCCAAGGGCACCCGCAGCCGTCCTAGCTATTCCCCACCTCCCCAGTGGAGGCAGTGGTTTGGTACACACACTCTCCACCAGAGGGAAGAGCACATGGAAGGGCCCAATCTCAGGCTCCCAGTTGTGTGACCTGCCTTCCTTAGAGGGGGAAGGGACTCCTAACTTTAGGGCGGTCCTGCCCTTAAGTACAGACAGAAGGTGGACACCCGTTGTCTCAGCTACAACAGGATGTACCACCCTCTGCTGTCACTAAAGTGCTGTACCAAAAGGAAGGGGAAAACCCCATACCAACTTCTGGCAACCTGATAGTACCAGTGTTTATTGCCAGGAGGGGAGCAAACTAGTAGCCACAGTTGGCATGGCTACACTCTCCCTCTGGTGGATTCCCAATGACCTCGCTTGGGTCCTACATTTTTGGGTACCCTCGTTAAATGAAACCTGAACAAACAAGAACATTTCACATGAATATCACATTAGTATGCATGATATACAGTTCTCTGTGAAACAGCACATGTCAAGATATTTGAATATATACATACAAAACGCTTGTCATACTAATATAGGTTCATACAACATGGAGAACTTTCTCATCAATAGTAGTGCTCAGGGTCAGGTTTTCTCACTTGTGCTCCTGATGTGTCAGTGACTGTAATGGAATACACTCGTTTTGTGTTTCTTTCTGAAAGGTACTATTTAGTGCAGACAACAAAACAAAACAAAGCGCACAACACTCATCGTGAAAAAGTAATAAACAGTGTTTATAAATTAGGTAGTTCAAGGTTAAGCGTACATCAAAATAGACTTAATCAGGCATATAAGGCCACACCGTGGCAGTTACCCACAGCTGCGACCAGGAGATGCCGGGATCTCACTCCCCCTTCCGCACGATCAGCTGAGATGAGGTGATAAACACAGTACCGGACTGCTGATGTCTCTGCCACAGTCTCAAAGTCCCGTACGTGATGTTGGTGTGCCCAATGGAACTAGAGGAGTAGTTAGCTCAATCCTCAAGGGCAACGTGTATCCTCCTTACTGCAAACCTCACTGCACATCCGCATGGATCAGCAACGTAGCGGTGTTGTCTCACAGTCCCGTGTGTGACGTCAGTGCGCCCGATGAGACCCACGGAGTACTCAGATCTGCTCTGTAGGGCAGAGTGTGCCTGCCCCGCTTCAGACCTCACTGTACAACCGCGTAGGCTAGTGACGTCACGGCGCATGCGCCGAAGGGTAAAAAGCAACTCAGTAACTTGAAGTGAGTTAAAAAACTTCACAGGCTAAAGTAAACCTTAAAACTCAAATAAAATAGAGTATAGGTTGAATGGTATCTCTTCAACACGTTTCGTAGCTCAAAGGGCCACTTCTTCAGGGAATAAAGACTCAGAATCACTAGTTCAGAGTATATACCATTTAAAACTATATGATTGGTTAATTGCTAAAAAATACCAGCAAATCACCATTCACTATAACAATACAGTACAGCTGGACATCAAAGTTTTTAATCCAATCGTCATAAAACATATTAAACATTACTTAGTGTAACATAAAATTATATCTAAACAACAAATGGCAAAGATAAAGTTAATGTAAACTCTGAAAGAAGGAAACAAAAAATTAGTTTCAATGCAGATGATCATAAGTACATATATATAGACAGAATCAATACAGGGACCATATATCCATGTCCTCATTTAACCCTGGAGGGGTATGGGACTCTAACTTATAGATCCAGAAAGTTTCTTGCATAGAAAGGTTTTTAATACTGTCCCCACATCTCCTACCTATGGGAACAGTATGGATACACTTAAATCTAAGGGAGGATGGGTCTTTATTATGGTTTATAGAGAAATACCGAGACAGACTGTGTTTCTCATATCCATATTTAATATTTCTAATATGTTCTTGGATTTGCACTTTAAGACACCTTTTGGTGCGACCCACATATTGAATCTTGCACAAACATTCAATCAAGTAAACCACATGAGTGGTGTTACAGTTTATAAACTCCTCTATTTTAAACTCCTCATGGGTTACAGCTGATTTAAAGGTTTTCCTCTCTCTATGAAGGTATTTGCAAATAGAGCAATTCCCACATGCAAAATTACCTATAGACTTATTCAGCCATAACTTCTCTCTATTTTGAATGGGAGGAAAAATATCACTCGGAGCCAGTGTATTCTTAAAATTTCGTGCTCTCCTATAAATGAACTTTGGTGTTGGTGGGATGTGACCCCCTAAGAACACATCCCTGTTTAAAATTGCCCAATGTTTTCAAAAAATCTCCTCAATTCTATCATTAGCTGAGTTAAAAGTAGTTACAAATGGGATCTCAAGACACCCAGTGTTATCAACAGGTGCTTTTCTCATTTTAGGTAAGATCATAAGGTCTCTATCCATACCTCTCACCCTCTCTAGATCCTGTAAGAGATATTTTTCAGGATACCCCCTTTCAATGAATTTAAGGAGAAGTGAATTAGCCTGCTCCTCAAAGTCATCAGTAGAACTACAATTCCTTTTTATTCTGACAAACTGGCCCCTAGTGATATTGGAAATCCATGATTTTTGTGGTTGATAGAGGCCATAAATAGATTGTTAGATTCCACTTCTTTGAAGAAGACCTTTGTGATTACTTCTCCCTTGTCAGTAGCAGTTAAATTAAGATCAAGGAAATGAATAGAGCTCTCATCGGAAGTGTGGCTGAAAATTAGATTCATATCATTATCATTAAGGTAACTAATAAAACCAACTCTTGATCGCTACCATCCCACACGCACAAGATGTCGTCAATAAAACGCCGCCATATGACGATATTCCGACTAAAGAGATTATTGGTCCAAATTCTCTCTCTCTCCCAGTCTCCCATATACAGGTTCGTGAAACTGGGGGCAAATCTTGTCCCCATTGCAGTTCCGCAAACCTGCAAGAAAAACTGGGCGAGAAAGAGAAAGTAATTATGTGTAAGTATGAACTCAATTGCTTTCAATATGAATTCCACATTGAGGGGATGTAGTAAACTATCACCCTCCAAAACAGACCTTATTGCCGACAGGCCCTTGTCGTGCGGGATGTGGGTATATAACGCCTGT
The DNA here is from genome assembly GCF_040206685.1 of Ascaphus truei. Classification (NCBI taxonomy): domain Eukaryota; kingdom Metazoa; phylum Chordata; class Amphibia; order Anura; family Ascaphidae; genus Ascaphus; species Ascaphus truei. Next base: position 192,255,975 of record NC_134483.1, on the reverse strand, counting down.
ACATCACAGGTTAGCCACCTAAATGACTTCTTCCATTCAAATCCAGTGAATATCTGGAGCACTGATGACGTATCCTTCAGATATGCAGATAATTTAATTTACATAACTCTGCAAAAAATGTAATTTAATTTACATAACTCTGCAAAAAGAAATCAACATATTGTGAGAGATTTGACGTAAGTGACTGAATGCCAGAAATAATCGGGCGACCAGGAGGATGATTCAGTGACTTATGGATTTTGGGCAAATGATAAAAAATGGGTACTCGGGGGCATTCTGAATATAAAAAATCAAACTCTAGTTTAGAGAGCACCAAATCATCCAAAGCTTCAACAAATAATTGTTTAAAGAGAGCTGTGTATTGAGCCGTTGGGTCTTTGGCAATCTTAAGATAGAAAGCCAGATCTCCAAGGAGGCGGTGGGCCTCAGCCTCATAATCCTTACGGTCCTGAAGAACCACACCACCCCCTTTATCGGCTTGCCTTATAATTAAATTTGGATTATCTTTCAAACATCTTAAGGCTATATTTTCATTAAAACTTACATTATGCTTAATATTCTTTGATTTGAATGTTTTAGCTAATTCAAGGAAATCACTGTTAACCATATTGAAGAATGTTTCCACATGATGGCCCTTTGACTGGGCTGGGTAAAACTTTGACCTAGGTTTAAAAGGTGTGTGTTTACACACTAGGTCTTCTCCCTCATTCTCCAATATGGTCACAGTACTCGCCTCAGGTGTCTCAATAGGATTTTCTTTATCCATTTTAATAAAGTGTCTCTTTAAGGTGACATTTCTCGTGAACTTATGCAAGTCCTTATACAATTGAAACCCATCCGGTCCATTAGATTTAGAGAAGGTAAGACTTCTACTGAGTACCCTTTTCTGATCCTCTGTCAGTATAGTGGATGACAGATTAAAAATACCACGTATTACTGGGACTCTTTTCTGTAGTGATCTTTTTTCTTGCACTTTGGCTCCTCCTCTTGTCCCTCTCCTGACAACACTCGTTTTTTCTTTTGTTTGTCTGGGCTCTGGACTTCACTTTTTAATTTAGGTGTTTTCTCTGGTTTCTCTATAGGTGAAAGGAATCTGTTCCTCAGGCTCTCTAAAAAATGAAGCCCTGAGGGGGATTTAGGATTGGCTGTTTTACTTGCAACATGGGATTTACTATTTTGGGTTTTATTCTCATGGTGGTGGGTGTCACTATCCCTATGGAAACGAGATTCATCATCAGACCTCTGATGTCTAGAGTTCTGATGGTGCTGATTAGTATTTTGACCATGGTTAGAATGATCCCTACGGGGTCCCTCATATCCCCCTTTTGATTTATTCCTATAATTACCATGTTTCTTTCCTTGTGCAGGGACCCAATAACCTCGAGGTTTTTCTGACCTAGGTGTTTTGGATCTCGTGGGGTAAGATCCATCACCCTTTCTGGTATTGGGTACATACACACGGTCAATAACCCGTCCCCTTGTTTCATCCTTAGCCCAATCCCTTTCCTTCCCTGTATCGTAATCATTCTTATCACAGAAAAAAAAATTATGTTTCATTTTAATAAGTTCATCATCTGCATTTTCTAATTTGGTTTTAAGCTCAAATTCCAATTTAGAGCAATCATGATTGATCACTATGGGTTCCAGATCTTTAATGGCCTGAACTATTTCTTTCTTAAGTAATGCGAGAGATTTATTACGTTCGTAAATAATCAGACGCATTAATTCATTTGAACAATCGTCAAGTATTCTATTCCACTCCTTCATGAAGTGACTATTATCTTTACCAGATGTAGGTGGTTTAGACACCCTTAACCCTCTCGGGATCCTACCATAGTCAATATATCTCTGGAGGGTTGTTTTCTCCAACCAGAGTTTATTGTCAACCAATAAGAGTTTTTCTAGGTTTTTAAAATGATCATCTGCAGATAACTCTTTATCAGAGTTCTTAATAAAATCATCAGACTCATCTGCAAACATACGATCAAATTCCTCTTGACGTTTATCACGAGATAAAAGAAAACTCCACACCATTATTGCTAAGTGGTGGAGTCAGTCGTCAAACATCTTGAGACTTTGCGACTGAGGAGGCAGAGAACCAGAGCACAAGTGTCGGATATCAGACGGTGTCCCATCGAGTTAGTGCAACGGATCCTGTGGTTACCTGTTCCTCTACTGCAGTTAAAGATTAGGATTTTATCATTACATGCCCATTATTATCTACTACTTCATAAGTAGAATCTGTGCTTGCGTTGTGTGTCACTAAACATACTTACATATTTGACTATCTTTCTTATTTCTAGGTCTCTCCCCATTTTGGATTCTACAAATTGGACTTTCATTTATTGCATTCCCATACGTGTTTATTATTTTAAACATTATTTATAGTGGTTTAAACAAAATATGAGCGCACGTGTACAAATGAATAAAAAATATATGACAATTTATTAAAACAATTAATAAACACTCCTAGCAGAATAATCTATATAGGATAAACATATAACATAAAACACATACAGTGGCGGCCGCCTTTATCCTCGTGCGGCCGTATCGGCGCAACTCTGATAACCGCGGACAGATGCATTTTGTTTTTTTTTGTCCGGAGTGTATTGCGGTATTTTAGCGCTCGTAATATTAGCATTTTATTATCGCTGTCTGCAATACTGCAATACCGTCTAAAAACTCAGGGGGGCATTCGCAAGCTGTTGTCTTCGAAGTCTAATACTTTATCAGTTCAACCTACGTCAGCACACAGTCTGCGTGTGCGCACGCAGAAATTGTAAATTTGCATATTTATACATGCATGTACAGTGCTGTACTATATGTCTCATTTGAACAATGCTGAAACGCATAGGCGTATACTGTAACAGTATCACATTTCGGCATATACAGCCCTCTCCCCTCGCTCGCCCCTGCACACACACAGGATAATTTACTGCACTGCAGGGTATTTCAACTTCTTATCTTCTCTACAGTGCAGTACACCTCTCCCACACCATTCCTTTGAATGTGTGTCTTTCTGGTTTCAATCACATTCCTGCTTGCTTGCGAAGTTCAAGAGTGATTTTTTATTTTATTTTATTTTTTTATTTTTATTTTCTCCACAAGCATGCGTCTGTAAATTCACCACTGCTTGCTTGCGAAGTTCAAGAGTGAGTGACCAAAAAAAAAAATATATTTTTTTTTTCTCCTCATTTTTTATTTTCATTTTCTCCACACAAGCCTGCCTAAACCATCTTGATATTACGATATTCAATCTGTGCTGTAGCTTTTGACTGCGACACTGCATTTGACTGCACACGGTTGATTTGTGTGCTTTTTATGTACTGTATTTGGGGGTGTAGGGATCAAATTATTATGATGATCTGCCTTTTGAAAATATGCAATTTCTTTGAACTGCAGAACAACTAATCCTTCATGCAGCTGTACCCTGTACCCCCTCCCCCATGCACACACACAAAGTTCGCTCAAGGATTTGAAACTCTTATCGACAGACACCTCTCCAGAACCATTCCGTTTCTAAAGCTTGCCATTGTGTTTTTAATCGTCCGTCCCTAGCCGAGCATCACCTCATTGCGCCTGCCTGCCTAATTTTCCTATTGTTGACTTTGAGTCACCTCTCTGTAATCCTCTTTGGGAAGGGAGCCAGCTGATGATTACTGCGCATGACTCACCCATCCACCCCCCCAACCCTTTGAGGCTTTGTTTACGGTAACGCTTTTGATAATTGTTACGCTGTGCTCACCACAAACAGGATGGGACCCCGGTACTGAGATGGGAGTAGTAACAAAAACCAGCCATAGTCACGGGGCCACATCCGGAGTGTAGGTTTGTCTTGACAGCAGGGTCAGGGAAATAGATATCAGAGTTGTCTTTATACTTGCCGAGTTCAACGTAGGAGATATCCGAGCGTAGAAGGTACTTTTGCCAAAGTCAGGGTTGGAGAGTAGAGAGCACAGCTAATCCTTCATGCAGCCCCCTCCTCCATGCACACACACAAGGCTCGCTCAAGGATTTGAAACTCTTATCGACAGACACCTCTACAGAGTCATTCAGTTTCTGAAGCTTGCCATTGTGTTTTTAATCCATCCATAGCCAAGCATTACCTCTCTGTGCCTGCGTATAATCCTCTTTGGGATGGGAGCTAGCTGATGATTACTGCGCATGACTCACTCATCCACCCCCCCAACCCTTTGAGGCTTTGTTTACGGTAACGCTTTTGAAAATCCCTTCTCAAATTTGATATGTAAATCTCATTTTCACAGCACTGTGAAATTGAGAGTTAAAAAAAACATTATCTGATTCATGTTGTTGATGCAGTAAATTACCACTTTTTGTCATTCTTTCTTTTTCTTTGGTGTAGGTGGGGGGGGGGTTGTCAATGATTATGATTATCATGAATGTAAATAAATATTTATTTTATTTTATCAGGAACAAAAGAAAAAAATATAAAAATAATCATGAATAATACAAAATGTAGTCTTTATTAAGTTCTTCTGTCAGATGGAAATTGAGGGCCGGTGGATAATCATGAATAATGCACATTGATAATAATATTAATTAATAATATATAATATATAATAATATATATATATATATATATATATAGTAATATGATTTTTTCCGTCTTTATCTTCTTCCTCATTTTGTGTACAGTACAGTAGTTCATTGAGAGAGGAGAGGTTTTGTGTACATCATGACTGCAGGTTAGATACTGTACACTTAACTGTACAAACAGTTCACAGACTTTACATGATACCCCCCCTCTCCCCCAGTCCATCCTTTTTTTTCTGAAAAGACAAGAAAACAAAAAATTAGTGCAGTTATGTGCATACTGTATTATGGCATTGTGTGCTGTATAGTACTGTCAAACTAGTCTATACTGGAACTACTGTATACTGTGACTACTGTTAAATACTTTGTAACCATATGGCTGGTGCTGCTCTCTCAGGAAAGAAAAAAAATTGAGCAGTTAGGTGCATACTGTATTATGGCATTGTGTACTGTATAGCTACTCCATATTGGACTACAGTATGCAGTTAGTACTGTCAAACTAGTCTATACTGGAAAAACTGTATACTCTGACTACCAGGAAAGAAAAAATCTGTGCCATACTTACCTGTATCATACTGTACTTACAATACTACAGTACAGTACTATACCATACTACCTTCTTGATGCTTGCCCATAATGCGCGATCACAATGGGCAACACAGTCGCAATATGGTCAATATATTTATTGCATCGTTCCACGGTGAGTACATCGTTCCAAAAACTCAGTATGCCTTGCTCCAACTCATCCTTTTTGGAGGGTTTCACGACTTTTCGGATATGGTCCTTCAGCTCATGCCAGACCATTTCGATAGGATTGAAGTCTGGCGATCTGTCATTGGAGGGGGAAAAAAAGGACATTAGTTTAAGAGTTACAGTACACAGTAAAAACAGTGGGAAAAAATGAGACACGGTTACCGCACTTACGCCGCTGGCGTCTTCACCCAGTTGATACAGCGCTCAAGGATATGTGCTGTTGACGCGTTGCGCTTCGGATCGTTATCCTGGTAGAAACGGTGACCATCCAGGAACTCACGTGTGATGTATTCCACAATCTCAGGCACTATTTTCTCTTGGAAGAAAGCTTTATTCATGATTCCTATAACAAGAAAAGAAAAGTGCTCAAAAAACTGCACACTAGTACAGTACAGTGCGTAAGGCACAAACGTGTGACATACATTTTACTGTACCTTCAAAGATGACGATGTATCCTGGTACACACCTAGAGATGGCACCCCACACTTGCATCTTCACTGGGTGTTTTGGACGCGGCTTCATAGATATGCGACCTTTTTTGTGGAATGCAAAGGTGGCAAATCTCTCCAGCGAAACAGTAGACTCATCAGTAAAGATGCAATCCTGGAAAGTTTCTCCACTGTCGATCCATGCCTGGGCCTGGACCACTCTCTTGATCATAGGGTACGCTCTGTAATGACAAGGAATAAATAATTTTAGAGGTACAGTACAGTTTCTTAAACAACACTTTAACCTCCTGTACTGTCCAGTACTAACCTCACACGTCCATATTTCCATCCAATTCTGCGTCTCATCTTCTTTATGCTGGTCTCGGATACAGTGAGATTGTGATTTTGCTGCAAACTATATTTGACCCTTAATGCACTCTTCTCATCATTCTCTTCACTTATTTTGTCGACCAGAAGAGTTGTCTCGCTACAATGTACAGAAAAACAAAATCTGGTAAGTTACAGTGCAGTAGGCCACAAGCACAGCACATCATTTGCAGTAAAAATAGTATACAATGAGATAGATCTACACAATATATAGTTCTATTAATATGCAGCAATATACACAATAGATATACTGTAGTTATATAAATATACCGAAATAACTATAAAATTAAATAGATCTACACAATATATAGTTCTATTAATATGCAGCAATATACACAATAGATATACTGTAGTTATATAAATATACCGAAATAACTATAAAATTAGATAGATCTACACAATATATAGTTGTATTTATATGCAGCAATATGCACAATAGATATACTGTAGTTATATAAATATACCGAAATAACTATAAAATTAGATAGATCTAAACAATATATTGTTCTATTAATATGCAGCAAAATAAACAATAATAGATATACTGTATTATATAGTTATATAAATATACTTACGCGTTAGTTACCGTTGGTGTCCTTGTGCGTTGTCTGTTTTTTCCGTGTGCATGATAGCACACGGTGGTTGATAGCACAACGAGGCCAGAAGCAGCTAACCAGCGTTGGATATCTGCAATTTGTTGTCCGCTGGTGTACATCTCCTTAATTCTCATGCTGGGATCCTTTGAAATCTTTTTAACAGGCTTCAGAGTACACTTGTCAAGGTTCTGCTCGCCACAAACCAGGGTCGGACCGCGAGGCTGAGGTGGGGTTGTAAAAGCACCGACCTGAGACCGCGCAGGCTGATCCGGATTGCGCAGTTCGTTGTCAAACGTAGCAGGATCATGAAAGGAGAAGACAGCGTCGTCGTTGTACAAGCCAGGGTCAGGACAGGAGATATCAGGATAAACATTGTTCAGGCAAGTGTTCGGCAACAGGTAGTCAGGAGAGCCCCGCTTCAGCTTAGGAGCGCGTGGTTGGCCTCTGCGCGAGCGACGACCATGGCCCATGGTACTGGTCACAGGAGATGGTAGGCAGACCAGAATAGCACACCGCTTTGCTGCACGGGTGCACCAGTGCTACAGCGCAAGAGTCCTGAGCGGCTGGGGAATCCTCTGTAACAGCGCAGGAACCAGGACACGGTCTCTCTAGATTAGGGAAAGAGTAGGCCCCAGGAACCAGGAAGCTGAAGATCCACAGGGAAACCTCCGCTACAGTGCAGGAATCAGGAGACTGAAGGGCGCGGGGGATACCTTTGCCTCAGTGCAGGAAAGCAGGAAGCTGAAGACATAGGGGATACCTTTGCTTCAGCGCAGGAGAACAAGCGGGAGCTTGAAGGAAGCTGAAGGACGCAGGGCGGAACCTCCGTATCAGCATAGGAGAACAAGCGGCTTGAAGGGAGCTGAAGGACGCAGGGCGGAACCTGGTATCAGCATAGGAGAACAAGCGGCTTGAAGGAAGCTGAAGGACGCAGGGCGGAACCTGGTATCAGCATAGGAGAACAAGCGAGGGCTTGTGGCAAAACAGTAGACATCCAGTTAGGACTATGCTCGGCAGGGAGCATTATGGGAAGACAATACTTAAAGGCCAGCGGGCCAATCCCCGGAGGGGGGTGTGAAGGTACTGCTCCAATGAATGAATGCAAGTCTAGGTTGCAGTGATAGGCTGCACAGCTGCAGTAGATACCAGAGGGAGTGTATATAGCTTTGGTGAGTGAATCCAGGCTGCAGCAAACATCAGGAGAGGTGCTCCAGGACTGCACCGGTCTGCAAGGTAAGGCAACCAGTAAACTGCGGAGCGGATTCCTTACAACACTCTACACAGTAAACAAAAATAGAAATACAAACACAAGAATGTATATTCGATGTTTAGTCGATGTGTATTCAATGTGGAGTAAATCCACAAAATGGATGGTGTATTTATACGGTAATGACTCACATTAGAGTACGCCCACTTTCAACACCTGTACCTCGTCGCCATGCATAAAAGGTTACACACTTTGCATAGCCCACCACTCGATAATCTTTATCTGAACTTGCCCTTGTCCAGATACTGCATTGTGCCATCTGCTTCCATGGATCAACCCCGATCCTATGGACACAGGAACACACTCGCCTCTGCCGTGCCTGTCACGCAGAAAAAGCGAAAGGCTGTGGCGGCGACAGCCGTTTACAAGCCAAGGCCAAAGCGACAGGCTAATTCTAATAAATAAAACCTTTCTGCTGACCCCAAAGGCTAAGGGTTTTAAAACACGTAAGCCTTATTATGTCAAGATGAAATTCGGTGATGTACACACAACGCAAAACAAATGGCAGCCAACCCATCGAACCCGCAGGCCACTTCCTCGTTTATGCTTCGATGACACTGCTGCCGCTCTCACTGAAATCTACAGCCCATCTTCTCCACTACTCGTCCATGATGCTGCCGCCGCTCTTCCGGAAACCCACAGGCCATCTTCGCCACTGCTCTTCGACGACGCTGCCGCTGGTGCCCCTGAAATCCACGGATCACTTTCTCCATTACGCTTAGACGAATCAGCCGCTTCTCGCCCGGATATCCACAGGTCACTTTCTCCATCCCTCTTCGACGACGCTGCCGCTTCTCCTCTCCCGGAAATCCACAGGTCACCTCATCCATCCTTCTTCGACGACGCTGCCGCTTCTCTCCATGGAACCCCCATCTCATCCTCTGTAGCACCCATCCACCCAGATGTCCACAGCACCCCATGCACAAGAACCAGCTCGTTAGACTGCATGCTGAATGGGTTAAGTGTGGATATCCCCGGGAACTCTACTATGCTGGTAAAGATAGATCTGCTTCGGAGACCATGTTAAATATGGATCAACGGATGCAGAAGATGGATCAACGGATGGAGAAGATAGAGACTGACAAAGTCGGGATACATAATTTGCTCGGTGTTCATACCCCTGTATCCCCGACGCCGGAGCAGGAGGGTGGCATGGATGTGATGAATGGAACCTTCGACTGCCTTCCAACACCAAGCGCACAACCTCCACCAGTAGAATTTGTGTACATCTATGCGCTTGAGGAGGAGGATAACATGAAAACCCCGTCAAGACCACGCCAGGAGAAAACACGGCAACCAAGACAGGAGGAAAGCTTCCTCCCAGACAACTTACCCTCGCCCGCCGCCACAAGTACACCCACTCACAAAAGAACACCCGCTCCCAGAACCCAACCTACATATGCTTGCATCGATATGGTGCCCGACATCATCCTGCGCGAGCTGCCACCGGCACTCAGGGAGAAGTATAGGGTGATGAGTGCTGGTTTACCCCAGAAGTATGGCATGTTAATTTTTAAGCACCACGTGTCCTACTTGGTGTACTGCGGGTGGCACCACGTGTCCTACTTGGTGTACTGCGGGTGGCACCACGTGTCCTACTTGGTGTACTGCGGGTGGGTCTACAAAGTAAACTATAAAGGAAATCGCGAAAAAAGGGCGCTTCCTGAAAATTTAAGGATTATTGTGGAGGAATTGCGGTGCTATTTTTCAATAACAGATCCTTTAATGAAAATTGTTCGAGACTCCATTAATTGCATTTTGCGCCATACAAGGCATCGGCCCTGGAAGGACAATCTGGTGGGTATCAAATTTGCGTGACTGTTAAACTGTTGTTTATTTTTTGTAAATGTTTCTGTAAATGTTTTGACTTGCTGTACTTTAATAAAGGAGATGTTGCGTGTTTTAAATTTCCGGAATAAAGAATTTTTTTTAATAACACCATACTGTTGTGCTGTACATGTTTTAACTTGTATTAATAAAGAAATGTTTTAACTTACAGTACACATGACCTGCACAATTCCAGTCCCCGAGAGCCACAAACAGGCCCAGTTTTCAAGGTTCTCCTGAAAACCGGGCCTGTTTGCGGCCCTCGAGGACTGGAGTTGTGCAGGCCTGACTGACTGTTCTGTACACCATCCTACTGTAAATGTTTTGACTTGCTGTACTTTAATTAAGGAGATGTTGCGTGTTTTAAATTTCCAGAATTAAGAAAAAATTTTAATAACACCATACTGTTGAAATGTTTTTACTTACTGAACACAGGACCTGCACAATTCCAGTCCCCAAGAGCCGCAAACAGGCCCGGTTTTCAAGGTTCTCCAGAAAACAGGGCCTGTTTGCGGCCCTCGAGGACTGGAGTTGTGCAGGCCTGACTGACTGTTCTGTACACCATCCTACTGTAAATGTTTTGACTTTCTGTACTTTAATAAAGGAGATGTTGCGTTTTTTAAATTTCCGGAATAAAGATTTTTTTTTAATAACACCATACTGTTGTACTCTACATGTTTTGACTTGCTGTACTTTAATAAAGGAGAAACCATACTAACATAATACATGTAGATTAAATGCATACTTTTTATTTTTTTCGGGTTTATTAGACAGTATATATATAAAAAAAGTATTGTATACGGTCTGAAAACATCAGCATACTGTTTCAGGTATTCTATCCTACTCAATAACAACGGCCACTAAACTGTACACTCCGGTACTTGTTTTTTTTTACTCAGATTCAGCAATGTGCAGGCATTGTAACACAAAGCGATATTATCCATCGAAATCCCTCCATTTGCCATTTTCCCACATGAGATGACAAAGTTTTCTTTTCTGAGGAACAAAAAAAAAGTAAAAGTTTTACTGTAATAGTCAGTCAGTCAGTCAGTCAGTCCCCTAAAGAAGTTCCCACAGTCAGTCCCACCAATAATTTTCTCGGGGGGCATCTCCTGCTCACATGCACATGCGCCTACCGTCGATGTGATGACACGCATATGCGTTTCAAGAAGGTTCCAATGCGCATGCGCCTAGCTTTTCACCAATTGTGCAGTATCTACTGTAGAAGCCGCTCAGCCAATGATATTGCTTACAGGAGAATTGCTTGACTTTTGAATTGCACTGATATTCATATTTTCAAAATAAAAAAACAGAATAAAATACGGCAACATTACTCACCATAGACTTCCCAATCAGCTGGCGCCGAGCCACTGCCAGTCCCGTATTCTTGATCATACACGTCGTTGACAGGTGACAGCGGGACTACTACACCTGTAGTCAGCTGATGAGGCTGGAAATCACTTAGGTACATGCAAGCTTGCTCGAAACTGTACACAAAATCCGGCTCAGGCTGCAGGTATCCGGGCGGGGACAGACAGCAAGGGTTGCAGGTCACCAGGTTTTCACTGACGGTCGGACCGTTATTGGAAGCTGTCGCTGTCGCTGTCTCATTGCTTGCCTGCGACTGACGTTTCTTAGTTGGTTTTAACACGACCTTTTGCCTTTTGCCGTCTTCATGATTATAGATACGGGAAAAACCCGGTGATACACACCAATACCTCCAATAAAATTGGATCAATACGAAAAAAACATGGATCGCTACATAACGTTTTCCTTATTGCACGCTTCCACACATGAGCATCTGGCGAAAATTTGTAAAAGTCATAGTTTTCGATAAAATACTGATAAATTTGAACAACTGTTGCCATCTTATCATCTGTTGCATTAATCGCGGCCCATATTAAATAAGCGTACGTTCTATCGGGTTTTTGGAACACAGACTGCAGTTGTGCACTCATGGTGGGACTCTCAGGACAATAACCAGACCAGAAACTGTGCTTGTCTTTTTTTAATATGAAAAGCCTAAATTGATACATTATTGTAACTTCTTCCTTCAGTCCCAAGGCCAATTTACAATGGATCACTGTGGAATTTTTTTAAAACACCTGCAAGTCGACGCATTACTGAAGTGCATGCGCATTACAATTGATGAATATCTGCCATCTAGCGGATACGCGAAGAATTGCAACCAATTAAATCCGAACCATTATCTATAAACACATCAATCGCGCATCAACCGCGGGTGTGAATGCAACATGAATGAGGTATAAATGCTGTCAGAATGTGGCATGAACGTGGTGAAGTGCGGTGAAGTGCGTGGCATTTGGAAAAAAATCCCGTACAAATTCGGAGATGTTGGAGAATAAAAGGGGCCGCGGCTTTATTACTAAATATTGCCTACAAACATGAAAATGAAATCACAGCTGATAAGTAAAGGAGGATATCCCTGCTTGTGTTTGCCACACAATATGGATGGGGGACTAGCTCTGTATAAGGAAGACAGATAGGAGATAACTCTGATCACATATAAAGTCCAAAGGATTATACACATTGGTATTTTAAAGTTCTGGTGAAGCTTGGTAAATGCACAGTGCTCGATGTATATCTCACCCATAACCACTTTTTCCTTGATGATATTAGTATATCCGTCGGCTGTGTTTCTCACCACAGGGAGACCGCAATTGTGCCGATCCAGATACAATTCCTAGAAAATTGCTGCAAGTGGTGCTGCCCCGATGGAGCGGTGAAGGGTGGAAGGAGGGAGGGGGGGGGGAGAATGTATACAGGCTACTAACCAAGTACAAGTGCTATAAGAATGGCTGAGTACCCAGTGTCCCCCCTCAGAGCAGCATGAGGTGCTGAAGGCTATGCTACGTGTCACCAGAGCATCGCTGGAGGTAAAGTTTAGATGCCAGGTGACTGTAAGAGAGAGGGCAGGAGAAGGTCCAGAAACTGGAACAAGAGATGGAGAAGAAGAGAGGGTGCTCCATCCCCATGAGTCTGTACACCCAGGAGAAAGAGGAGTGGAAAACAGGCAGCGGCGATCCTAGCAACAAAAACTGCAGAGCTGTAAATGCAGATTGTTGAGATCAAGATAGAGCTCGTAAAAAGGAAGAGAGGGAGGAGGTGTCTGTCCGTCAGATGGCTGGCCTGACAATGCGCTATGAGACTGAGCTGGCTAATGCCCGCAAGCTGCTGGACCACTCGACCAATGAGAGGGCCCGGCTCAGCGGGAGCTGGACAAGGTCCAGGAGAAGCACCGGCAGCTGCATGTCAGAAATAGAGAATAGGTAACAGCTTTAAGCCTTGCTCTGAGTCAGCTAGGAGATGTCGAATTATGACTCAACTCTAAAGAAGCTGAACTGGCAGTGCACTGAGTGGAAAACGAAGTGCAGAAGGATAGCTTCAAGACCTGAGGAAGGACCTTGAGTCTGACTGACCGCAAGATGGCAGAGAAACAAAAGCATGACTTGGGTGAGGAGCTTGAGGCTCTGAAGACTGAGCAGGATGCTACTTTGGACTCTGTTGCTCCCCAGCAGGTGGTTTCTTAGATGAAATTGGAGAAAAAGTTTACAAACCTAAAACAGACACTTGGGTCACAGAAGCAGTCCATGGAAAAGAAGGCGGTAGAGTTAAAATAGAATGAGGCTCCGCAGAAAACTAATGCACAGGTGTCTCCACTTCAGGAAAAGGTATTGGCCCTGCCCAAGCATCGGTGTCCTACAGAGACCAATGCCCATGAAAACAAGGGTACAGTGAGAGCAGGAGACTCCGCTCAACTGCAAAATGAGATGGCAAAGTTTGAGCCACCTGAGCAAGTTCTATGTTCTTTTAAGCGTAACTACAATGCCGTTGCAATACTACAGTCTGCTTTCCACATGACACGGAATTGGAGGACCAAGTTGCGATGGAGTAGCACAGTAAGAATCTGGTCATACTACAGTGCCCATGGGGGTCAAAGTGGGTTCCTTGCCATGAGGATAGCCGTGGTAAAGATGCAGTCACAGATGAGAATTGGACGGAAGACTGTCCGTGATTGTAAACTGAGAAAGACCTCATGGATTATCCCGCGATACTCCTGCTGGAATATATTAAGGAATCAAGAAAGAAAGGCCCAAGCCTATGAGTCTGCCGACTGTAATAAAGAGGTGCCATGGGGTGCACTTGGGGTTAAGTGGAATCCCGCCCAAGTTGAAGTACTGAAGCTAAATGGTGTGGAACCGAACACAGATCATCGTTTGTGACAAGAATGGAAAAGATGTTCCAGAAGAGAACATTGAAAACAATATAACGGAGGTCATCCCAGGTAAGAGTCCCCTAGATGTCAATACAGCAAAGGAAACAATATTAGTGATGACGGCTAACACAGAATATCTAGCACCACAAAACTTTTGGTAGATGACTGGTCTCTAGTCTCAAATGCTAAAGGTACACTGATGGAGAAGGGTCCAGAAGCCACCACCGCAAAAAGCAGAGTTACTGTCTTCACAAGAGAAGACCAAACAGTCACTGGCGAGTCAACGTTCTTCTGCAGGGTTAGGTAGACTGAGCACAGGCGGCAGACGATGGATATGCATCTTCAGGAAATGCACATCAAAGTCACAGAGTGTACAAAAAGTATGTGTGTTAGGTAGCCCTCCACCCAAAAAATATTGGCAATTAATGGAAAACTGAGTGGTGCACTGGAGCAAGGAGGCACCTCATGTCCCCCAAAAAGGAAGCAACAATATATACATTAGGCCCCCAGCACACAAATGAGGAAAAGCAGACAAACTTGTCAAAAATATAAACTAATGATATATTTGTGAATAAAGCAGCTACAAAATCAATCCCAGCACAGGCAAGGAGAGTACATATCATGGAACAAGCTAACAACAACAGGGAACACTGCAGACAGCCTTAAGAGAGCCACAGACATTCACTGCAGAGCTAAGGATTTGTATTCATTACTGCTTTATTTACCTCGTGTTTCTCATGCTAGTTGATACACAGTAAACTTAGGTGCTACTGCATAGTGTTTCATCATTAATTGCTGCTGTCTCCTGTCAGTCTGCCCATACGATCTGCATTTTGGATACAGTTTAGTCAGTATTTTAGGTTATCACCCTTAGGTGATAGGGTGACTGTACAGACCATGTTTAGTCAGGTTTACTTACCTTACTTTAGTGGAGAGTTATATAGGTAGGAGGTGTATTCATTAGGGAGGTACCATAGACTGTTATAGTCTGTGGGAACGGGCTTGAGAAAGGGGCTCTGTAAGCTCCGAAATGTTAACGTTGCCCCCCTATATCACCTCAATTTATTCTTGTGTACTGTGCTTTTTTGTTGTTTTTTTTGTTAAGTTTCCCTTTGTTTTCCCTGCTTCCCTCCTCTCCCTTCATTGTTGTTAGATTGTTCCATGAGATGTACTCTCCTTGCCTGTGCTGGGATTGATTTTGTAGCTGCTTTATTCACAAATATATAATTAGATTCTATTTTTGACAAGTTTGTCTGCTTTTCCTCATTTGTGTCCTGGGAGCCTTTTGTATATAAAGTCACAGAGTGTGACAGAGTCCTGGTAGAGAGAGCTAACAGACTGCAGGATGCTCAGGAACTTTTGCAAGAACTGGTACGTCAAAAACTGAACTTAAACACTAAAGTCAAACGAGTGAAAGAAAAGGAGTTAATGAAGTACCAGTCTGCAGGCCCAGAAGACCTAGTAATTGCCCCGTAGGAATACGTCGTCAATTGGAAGATATGAAAAAGACTGAAAGATGGACGTCAGCTGTCTCCATGGAAGAGGCGGTGCACAGGAAAGGTGCACAGGCAGCGCCCAAGTACAATGTTGTGTTGGTGAGGGGGATATGTGATACAATCACTGTCTCTGTATAGGCTTCAGCTAGTGTGCTCTCCAGCCTACAGGGAGTTAATCTCCCCTAGAGAAACTAGTTTCAGCTGCTGCTAATCAGGCTGGACTCCTGAATGAGGTGATAGGGGAGCCCCTGCTGCTGCCTCAAAGAAAATGAACGGTGAACGGTGCTCTGGGTATACACTGAATAGGTAGAAAAGGTAGAGAAGAACCCAGTGTAGCACTCAAGTTCACCCTCTGGTGATGAGTGTATGATTTAAAACATAAACTTTATTAAATACAACACATATATAAAATATTGGGTATTAAAATGACGTACTAGAGGTCAGTGGATCATGATACTGACAGCCGTGAGGCTCAGGATCAACATAGTATGTGTGTCCTATATGTATCAATTATCACACAGGAAACTAAGCAGAAATCCTGATATGGACCTCTGTGAAAGGTGAATAAGTAGTATGTGCTCCGTAGAGTACTATGTCTACAGGTCACAATGGGCAATATATGCATAGACCATCAATAAAAGTGGTGTGACAAGTAGTAACTGGTGCACATGTAAAGCAAATATAATGTGCACCAGTAGATCTCAGTGTGCAGTCAGTTAAGATCCTCCTCAGTGATATAGCTGTAAGCACAGTGCTGTGTGAAGCTGACCTCAGGTAACCTCCTGAGGTCCACAGTATGGAGGTGTAATACCCTGTAGTGACCTCAGCGGCAACGTCACAGATAGCACTAATGAACACTGTGCTAATAGTATGGTGGTGGGCACCCTTATCAAGTGAGCTTAGCATATAAATAGACACTGTACATGAGGAGGGGGTGGCTGAGTAAAGTGAAACAGTAGCTGTGGTAGCTATGAGTAGTAATATACTCTAAGCACATAAATCACAGAACTACACTCAGTACTATGTAGAGAGCACTAGCCCTATCAATATTCAATAAAACGAGGCTCTAAGTGTCCATCGGGGCACTACAAGCCTATATGTCAGCGCGAGCAGGACACCACATCAACTCGCGGTATGAGACATGAGAGCGGAAACAATAACAGTCCTGCGCGTGCACGTGTGGGGACGGAGCCGACGCGCGCATTTCGCGAGAGGCTTTCTCAAGGCGAATGGTAAGTATTACTACTCATAGCTACCACAGCTACTGTTTCACTTTACTCAGCCACCCCCTCCTCATGTACAGTGTCTATTTATATGCTAAGCTCACTTGATAAGGGTGCCCACCACCATACTATTAGCACAGTGTTCATAAGTGCTATCTGTGACGTTGCCGCTGAGGTCACTACAGGGCTGAGGTCACTACACTACACTTCCATACTGTGGACTTCAGGAGGTTACCTGAGGTCAGCTTCACACAGCACTGTGCTTACAGCTATATCACTGAGGAGGATCTTAACTGACTGCACACTGAGATCTACTGGTGCACATTATAATTTGCTTTACATGTGCACCAGTTACTACTAGTCACACCACTTTTATTGATGGTCTATGCATACACTGGCGACACACTTTATTCGAGCTCGGCTAGTCCCACGAATTCGGGTATACCCGGGTGTATTGAGGTTTGTGACTGTTTTCTGCCCGAGTGCATTGAGGTATTTTCAGGCAGGGATTGAAGCATTTTATTCCCGCTGGCTGCAATACTGCACAGTATATATATATATACTGCATTACAATTCATGAATTTATGCCATCTGGTAGACACGCGAAGCATTGCTGCCTATTAAATCCTAATCATTATCATTTAACAGATCAGCCGCCCGTCAGCCAGGCATGAACCCAGGCTGGGAAGGCAAACGCAACGGGGCTTGTCAGAGGTGAGGAGCGGCGCATTCCAGGTATCTGCCAGGTACATACTGGGTATTTGCTCGAATAAAGTGTGTCGGTGCAGTATATTGCCCATTGTGACCTGTAGACATAGTACTCTACGGAGCACACCCTACTTATTCACCTTTCACAGAGGTCCATATCAGGATTTCTGCTTAGTTTCCTGTGTGATAATTGATACATATAGGACACACGTACTATGTTGATCCTGAGCCTCACGGCTGTCAGTATCATGATCCACTGACCTCTAGTACGTCATTTTAATACCCAATATTTTATATATATGTTGTATTTAATAAAGTTTATGTTTTAAATCATACACTCATCACCAGAGGGTGAACTTGAGTGCTACACTGGGTTCTTCTCTACCTTTTCTGGACTCCTGAATGAACAAGGAAGTGTTTTAAGGCAGGCACAGAGAGCAGCCAGTCTGAGAGAGACTGCTTTTCCCCAGAGGAAGGGGGAGAGGGAAAGTTCTCCCCAACTAAGGAAGCTGGCACAGTCCTCTAGACCCGCTGGATAGTGGTTGCAGAGTCTGCTGAAACTGACTGGATATTAATCCCAGGAAGAAGACGGAAGGACACAAGACTGTGCTGAAGCAGGGGTGTCCTATCCATAACCTTGGAACTACAGAGGAGGGCCTCTCTGAATTCTTGTAGGGTCAAGAGGGAATTACCTGGTGGAGCCCCAACAATTACAGATAAGAGACATTCTTATTAAACTTTGCACATGATAGGGCATGTTTGGGACTGGCAACCAGCTTAGCTGGTGTCTCGGTTAGAAAGGGCTTGTGTGGTATAGTTAGTCTCCTAAGAGGAGTAGGCGTTTATTTTATGATTTCTTTTGACTTAAAGGGACATTGGGCCGGTTATTTTATCATTTAACCCTGTAAATAAACCCGTGTAGAGAAATATAATGTTTCCAGTCTTATTCTGGGATGAAAAGATACTGCAACATGATGTGGGCATCCACTTCGAGCGAAAACTCCCAAGAGGTTAGTTAGTCACCTCCATATAGATATAGGGTTGAAAATTACACAAACTCTTGAGATGTTAAAGTACTGGGTACTTCAGGGATCTTTGCTATTATACAGGTTGCTCATGGGGGTGTATGGAAACACCTAAACTCACTGCAATTTTACCATAAAGAATCACAGAATGGATAGTTGATACACATGGTCCCTCTGTACTTGAAAGGCTCCGTGTGTAGCTCAGTGTGGTGCTGTATAGAGCTAGCTCCTATTCAAGAGCTGCTTGCGGTGCCCCCTGTATCAACATGATGATGTCACTCCATTGGACCAATAGAAAGTAAGTCACGTGACCCAACTAGTTTCAGCACCTGTTACGGCGACTTCAATAGGGAATGTGTTTCTTAGATCCCATGAAGATGTCATAGAGGGCACAGATCATTTAATCAATTAAGCAAATCAATAAATCAATTCATATATATATATATATATATATATATATGCACCTTAACCCTGGCTGTGCTCAAAGCTGTGACCATGCAGCAAGCTTAAGCCTATAGGGAACCATGTTAAAAATGGTTATTGAGGCAAAAAGTGACACTGTATGCTCATTTGCATGTCATTTCCCAGAATCCCTTGCTGCAGTGGAAGTGCTGTATGCTGGGTGATAATGGGGAAAGGCGGGGTTGCAGACCTGCCTAAGACATGCAGATGAGCATACAGCTATATTTGCACACATATATATATATATATATATACATACATATATATATATATATATATATATATATATATATATATATATATATATACATATATATTAGGTGATAATGGTGAAAGGCAGGGTTGCAGACCTTTTTCTATGACATGTGAATGTGCTCACTAGTGATCTTTTGATATGCTTTATGCTATACGGTGGAGGTTTCTTGTTGCCCTTTTTACCCTTTTTACCCACCATAACTTAATATATGCACAGCCCCGAGGAAGGTCCCTCTACGAGGACCGAAACGTTGGCGGCCCTGTGTTCACAAAACACACTTTTTGGATTATTACTGCGGTGTGCTGTCTTTTGTCATCAGGATCCCCCTGTTACTACATGTCTATATATATACATCGATACAAAGTGTACATTCTGTTGAACCATATAGTCATATATGCATACACTTTAACTAAATATTACTAAAATGAGATGATAATACTACTTTAAGATTTATATCAATTTAGAGATAGACAGACCAATAGCTATAAATTGAAAACCCCCTTTGGGAATAAAATTTAAAGCAAATAATCAGCCTGCTGATAATGAATGAGTACACTGTACATATATTAACCTACTGTATAGAGGGATTGCTATAAAAACACTCTATTAATAATGTTTATATAAAAATTGCACCTACTGTGTAGGCATTTCAGTAAAATGCATTTGTAAATCCCGTAGGGATACATAATAGATAATGAAAAAATGACAGAAATGAAACGTACAATAAAAGTAAAAGACACAGAGAAATGTATTGTTAGACAATAGGGCTAATATCAATATTTTCATTTAAACCATTGGGGAATGAACTATTCGTTTTAAACATCCAGTAAGTGTCTTGTTTGCACAACAACTTAAATCAGTCCCCTCCTAAAACTGTTGGGGAATGTGCTCTAAACCCTTCAGTTTTTGGCCGTGTGGATTTTTGTTTTGACAAATAGCAAAATGTTTATGAATACTATTGGGCTTATTCAGTAAACTTCTATAAGTGACTTACTGGTAAGTACACTTTCTAAGCAATATTGCATGTGTACAATAGCTTTTCAGAGAGCTTAGATAACATGGAAAAATCATTTGGAAATGGCTTCTTACCAATTGTATGTTACGGACCATTGTCAGTGCTAGGCTCAGAGGAGTGGATTTGGGGGAATCACCAAGCCACAGCAGAAGCCAACGGAGGTTTGGTGAGCTGATTGAGCAATATGGCTCATATCGACACCCCTCTACACCTAACCCCCTATCCTGTTTTTCATCAGTGCCTTACAGATGGTTATAGGACTTTTAACATCACGAGGAGTATTCATTGCTCCCCTGTTTGTTCTCTGACTCTCACCAGCAGTGGTTTGCATTATTTGGCACTATCCAGTGCATGACCAGGGAGGCGGTCAGGCGGTTCCCCCCCCGCCCGCTTTGTTCCCTTGCATAACCAAAATAACGACAGGAGACGGTAAACTGGAGGTAAAATTGGCCGCGGCTATTTTATTAATACATAAACTACGAGGGGTAAATGCCACTCCTCGCCAGAGTGTACTTTCCCCAGGAGGGGGAGGGGAGGGTCAGCCGGCCCCGCGCCGCTGCCATCTGCGCGAGCGGGTTATCGACGTCATGAATATCTGACCTCGCCCACTCGTGCTCCCCCCGGGCTCAAACGGCCCAGCTCCCAGTCTGGCAAGAACAAGCACCTACCCCCCACGAGCCGCCGCGACAAAGGCAAAGCTGGTCAACGACCCCTCCTGCTTGGAACCTTGTTCCTTTCATGATCAGCAGAGTAACAGACTTCCATACTGCAACGGAACATAGAAGCATTAACATCACATACAGTACATGTCCCATGTTACAAATCCCCCACCCACACTTCGTTAACGGTTACCGCTGGATTGCCCCAACCTAATTAAGGGGACGGGTGGGTGGGAATTCGCTGGTGGGAGGCAAAGAGGACTTGCCCCCGCCAGCTTGGCCTTAAGAAGCCACGGTTGGCCCTTGTTACGCCGGTGCTGCCCGCAGACCAGACCCGTCCCCTGAGCTGAAGGGGGAAGTGGTAATACACGCACCCGCAGCAAAGGGAGCGTGTCCGGAGTGTGGTATGAAGCGTTGCCAGGCCAGGTGTAGTAAGGTAGACAATACTTGCCGGTACCGGTTGTAGAGATAGAGTGATGAATGCCTTGCCGAGGTCAGGGAGTGGAGAGTGGAGATAGGTCGTAGTCCAAGCCGTGTTCAAGGGGTTACCAGAGTGAGCGTTGTCCAAGGGGTGCTGAGATCGAGACCCAGAGGGGGTAATCATACAAGCCACGTCAGAACCTGTGAAAACACTGAGAGAATCCAGAAGTACTTCCATACAGAGACTATGTCGAGTGACGAGTGATGGGAAGCACAGGCATAATAAAGCTGGGCAGGCCAATGGGAAAAGGGGGCAGGCATGGAGGACTGCAAGGAGTCTTCCCTGATAGGAGGGAGGTGTTACAGCCCAGCTGAGTGTAATCCTTGATTTGCATGGAACTGTGTGATGCTTGGTGGCGACGCCTCACAGCAGGAGCAGTGGTTAAAAGTGCTCTGTTAGGCGTGTGCTCTGTAAGCTGGGAATGCATGCACATAACGTCTGGGGCTGGCGTGCGTGTAGGTGTGCGTGCAGGAGGGCGTGGGCGCGCCCGGCGCTGAGCAGAGGAATCGCCGAGGGGAGTGATCCCGCGACGGCGGCAGGGGCGAGGAGCCGTGGAGGCCGGTAAGGCAGGATTGTTTTGTGTGTCCAGGGGCTCCCTGCAGAGAGGGAGTGCTCTGTGTGGGAAGCGAGGAGAACGCCAATTCCTGACAGTACCCCCCTCTTCAGGAACGGCCTCAGGACGGTCCAAGAACAGTTTCTCTGGAAACTTTTTCCTGAAGGACTTAAGAAGGGCCGGGGCATGAATGTCCTTTGAAGGTACCCAGGATCTCTCTTCAGGGCCAAAGCCCTTCCACTGCACCAAGAACTGGAGCTGACCCCTGGATAGGCGAGAATCCAAAAGAGAGTGAACTTCGTATTCCTCGTTATTTTGTACAGTAATGGGATCCGGTTTACGAGTCTGATCCGGAAAGAAGTGACTGGAGATGAATGGTTTTAAGAGGGACACATGAAAGACATTGGGAATCTTCATACTGGGTGGTAGTTGGAGCCGGAATGCCACAGGATTGATTTGTTCACAAATAGGGAAGGGTCCCAGGAACTTAGGTGCCAGTTTAGGAGATGGTACCTTGAGGTGGATATTCCTAGAGGAGAGCCATACTAAATCCCCTGGTTTGTAACTGGGCGCCGAACGACGACGACGATCGTCCTGTAGTTTTGATCTGCGGGAGGAGTTGAGAAGGGTAGACTGAATCCTGGACCATGCGGTTTGGAGGGAAGAAATGCGTTCATCTACGGCTGGTACTCCAGAAGGAATGATGGGGATGGGAAGACAGGAAGGGTGGAACCCATAATTTATAAAGAAGGGTGACTCCTGGGTGGACTCGTTTTTTGCAGAATTGACGGCATACTCTGCCCAAGAGAGAAGTTGAGCCCAATCATCCTGGAAATCGGATATAAAACATCTCAGGTACTTCTCCAGGGATTGATTGATTCTCTTCATTTGTCCATTGGACTGAGGATGATAGGCGGAAGAGAAGGAAGAAGAGATGCCCAATCTCTTCGTGAAAGCTCTCCAAAATTTGGATACGAACTGAGAACCTCTGTCAGAAACAATGGACGAAGTGATCCCATGAATCCGGAAAATCTGCTCCGTAAAGATATCAGCAAGGGCGGGGGAGGTGGGTAATCCTTTAAGTGGAATGAAATGGGACATCTTCGAGAACCTGTCCACGACCACCAAGATAGTGTTCATTCCTCTGGACCTGGGCAACTCCACGATGAAATCCATAGAAATGTGGGACCAGGGGCGGTCGGGAACTGGAAGGGGTAACAGAAAACCCTGAGGCTTTTGACGGATAGTCTTGCTTTGAGCGCACGTGGGGCATGCGCGGGTAAACTCCAGAATATCTTGAGACATCATTGGCCACCAGAAATTCCGACGAATGAGATCAGTAGTCTTCTTAAAACCTGGATGACCTGCAGATTTAGAGGAGTGACCCCAAGACAGGACCTCTGGAACAAATTTGGATGGTACAAAGAGTTTGTTGTCGGGAACGACCAAGTCCTTGGGAATGCGTCTCTGGGAGTGCAAAATCTTGTCAAGATTCTTGAACGTAGACGTGGCGAGAATCCTCTCATGTGGAAGGATAGTCTCCAACGACTCCTCTGGCCTCTCTTCAGAAGAATGTATTCGGGAGAGTGCGTCTGCCTTTACGTTCTTGGTCCCGGGGATATAGGACAGGTGAAAATCGAATCGAGAAAAAAACAGAGCCCAACGAGCCTGTCGTGGACCAAGGCATCGAGCGTTCTCTATGTAAAGAAGGTTCTTGTGGTCCGTGAGAATAGTAAACGGCTCTTTTGACCCCTCCAGCAGGTGTCTCCACTCTTAAAGAGCCATCTTCACGGCCAGAAGTTCCCTGTTACCCACGTCATAATTCCTCTCGGCAGACGAGAATTTCTTGGAAAAATATGCACAGGGATGTAACTTATCTTGGGGCGTGGGTCTCTGGCAAAGAACGGCACCAGCGCCGCAATCAGAAGCGTCGACCTTCAGGACGAAGGAAAGTTCGATGTTGGGATGACGGAGTATAGGTGCGGATATAAAGGCTTCCTTCAGTGTCTCGAAGGCGGAGATGGCCTCGGATGACCAAGCAGAAGGATCAGCTCCTTTTTTGGTGAGCGCAGTGAGGGGTGCCACAATGGTGGAAAAACTCCGTATAAACTTACGATAGTAATTAGCGAACCCTAAAAAACGTTGTATGGCCTTGAGAGAATTGGGTCTTGGCCATTCAGTGACTGCTTGAAGTTTACCGGAGTCCATCATAAACCCCTCATCGGAAATGATATACCCCAGGAACGGAGTAGAGGTCGTATGAAAGGTGCACTTCTCCAGTTTGGCGTACAAATGGTGTTCACGGAGACGGGAAAGGACGTAGGAGGTGTGGCGTATATGGTCCTGGAGATCTTTGGAAAAAATCAGGATATCATCCAAGTATACAATAACAAAAATATTGAGTACCTTACGAAAGACGTCGTTGATGAAATCCTGGAAGACAGCGGGAGCATTACATAAGCCGAAAGGCATTACCAGATATTCGTAGTGTCCACTACGCATGTTGAAGGCCGTCTTCCATTCATCCCCCTTCCTGATGCGCACCAGGTTATAGGCACCACGCAGATCCAACTTGGAAAAAATCTTGGCCCCTATAATTTATCGAACAGTTAGGTGATAAGGGGAAGGGGGTAACGATTTTTAATAGTTATGTGGTTTAAACCCCTGTTGTCGATGCAAGGCCTCAACGACCCGTCCTTTTTCTTGACGAAGTAAAACCCAGCCCCTGCTGGGGAATTGGAGTGACGAATAAAGCCTTTCTTGAGATTCTCCTGGATATATTCATCCATAGCGTGAGATTCTGGTAACGACAAGGGGTAGGTCTTGGACTTGGGTAGGCGGTAACCAAAGAACTAGATCGATTGGACAATCGTAAGTCCAGTGTGGCGGCAAGAGGTCTGACTGTACCTTATTGAAAACGTCCCGGAATTGATGGTAAACGGAAGGTAGAATAACTTCGGGAACAGAGGTATTGGCCAGCAGTTGATGAGTCTCGCCTGACCTCGACCTCCAGGAAATGGGAGCGGAGGCAGTCCAGTCAATGAGAGGATTGTTAAGCTGTAGCCAAAGAAGACCAAGGGTCATGGGTATCCCAGGAGCGTGAATGGCATCGAGAACTAAGGTCTCCTTGTGCAGATGTGAAGACAGAAGCAAGGGAGCCGTCTCTAAGGAGATGTGGGCCGGGGTAAGAGGACGTCCATTGATACCAACGAGTGCGATGGGAACCTTCTATCTCACTAGTGGTATACGGTTTACCCTGGCGAATTCAAGATCCACAAAGTTTCCTCCAGCTCCTGAGTCAATGAAAGCGGCGGTAGAAGTCTTGAACTTATCGCCTGAAAGGAAGACTGGAAATGTAAGTTTCTTAGGGAGTTCATTTTTTTGAAGGGTACGTGGAGACATTACACCCAGAGAGAGCCCCTCTGTACTCACTGGGTGTTCCCGTTTCCCGGACACAGTGGACACTCCCGAACCAGATCCGCAGTAGAAACACAATCCCCCGGCGTGGCGGAACTGCCGTATCGGTGTGCGGATGCGTTGTACCCCCAATTGCATTGGCTCTGGCAACTCCAGTGCAGGACGAAGAGGTGTGGTAGTACTTGGGGGAGCAGGAGTGCTGCTGAGAGTACTTGGGAACGGAACTTGAAAGTTATGGAAGCGAGTGCGCTGACGCTCTGAGCTGCGTACCTGGATGCGTTGATCCACTCGGACGGCCAAATCAATAAGGACCTCCAGTTGATCCAGTTGATCCGGCATGGATTGGCGAGAGAGTTCGTCCTTGATGGGATCTGCCAGGCCTTGCCAGAATACGGAGACGAGAGCCTCTTGTCCCCAGTTAGTCTCGGCTGCTGTGTCACCATCCGCCGTCCCTGAGTGATCTGGAGGAGAGAAACAGATGCCATCTCCCGACGAGCGGGGGAATCGAATACCCGTTGAAACTTGGCTTTAAATGCCGGGTAATCTTGGGTAAGGTCAGAACGTCGCTCCCAAACCGGGGAAGCCCAAGCCAGGGCGCTGCCAGTGAGGAGGTTATAAATGTAGGCTACCTTCTTGCGATCAGTATTGTAGAGATGGGGGGCCATTTCAAACTGCACCTAACACTGGTTTAGGAAACCCCTACAATCTTGCGGTTCACCTGCATAAGGCTTGGGTGGAGGAATCCTTACATCTGAGCTGCTAACTGCGCTTGCGGAGTGGGGGCTTACATCTGGCGGGGTCGCGGTCGGTACCCTGTCTGAGAGTACTGCGACCTGGCTTGTAAGTGCCACAATTTGATCCGCCATGGCCTGGTTTTGCTGAAGCAGATTAGAGAAAAACGGCTGTAGTTCGGTCTGGTCTGCGTCTTGTGGGCTCGACATAATGTTACGCCGGTGCTGCCCGCAGACCAGACCCGTCTCCTGAGCTGAAGGGGGAAGTGGTAATACATGCACCCGCAGCAAAGGGAGCGTGTCCGGAGTGTGGTATGAAGCGTTGCCAGGCCAGGTGTAGTAAAGTAGACAATACTTGCCTGTACCGGTTGTAGAGATAGAGTGATGAATGCCTTGCCGAGGTCAGGGAGTGGAGAGTGGAGATAGGTCGTAGTCCAAGCCATGTTCAAGGGGTTACCAGAGTGAGCGTTGTTCAAGGGGTGCCGAGATCGAGAGCCAGAGGGGGTAGTCGTACAAGCCGCGTCAGAACCTGTGAAAACACTGAGAGAATCCAGAAGTACTTCCATACAGAGACTATGTCGAGCGACGAGTGATGGGAAGCACAGGCATAATAAAGCTGGGTAGGCCAATGGGAAAAGGGGGCAGGCCTGGAGGACTGCAAGGAGTCTTCCCTGATAGGAGGGAGGTGTTTCAGCCCAGCTGAGTGTAATCCTTGATTTGCATGGAACTGTGTGAATTTATAGGAGTCTTAGCTCCACACATGCTCCGGATGTTTAACGGAGTATTAGCAGGAGAGCCATTCGCGGAGCAGATGCTCCAGGCGTCGATTTCCTTGATTCATAAAGGGGACAAAGACCTCACAAATTGTCAAAGTTATAGGCCGATATCATTGATTAATACAGATGTTAAAATCTATTCCAAATTGCTGGTCAACCGTTTAAGTGTCATCCTACCGAGGTTAATCCATCCGGATCAAGTTGGCTTTGTTAGAAATAGACAAGCAGCCGACAATACCAGACGGATTGTAGATATAATAGATTTTGTAGGAGCCAACGGGATCCGGAGCGTAGTTTTAAGCTTAGATGCGGAAAAAAGCCTTCGACAGGATTGACTGGCCATACTTGGAGTCCACGCTTGAGGCATTTGGATTTGGCAGCACATTTCATCGGACAATAAAAGCGTTATACAACGCGCCAGCAGCGAGGGTGGTTCACCAGGAGTTCCCCTCAGAGCTGTTTCAAATTAAAAGTGGCACGAGGCAAGGATGCCCGCTATCGCCCTTGATGTTTGCCTTAGTATCGAGCCACTAGCAGCACAAATTCGAAGCAATGCTGATATCTCTGGAGTACAAATCCACTCGCAAGAACACAAAGTGGCTTTGTATGCAGATGACATTATTCTGACCCTTACTAAGCCGCTCATCTCGCTACCCAACCTGTTCGAGCTTCTAGAGCGTTTCGCCCGGATCTCTGGGTTTAAAATAAATCCGACAAAATCGGAGGCACTAAGCCTCAACATCCCACGAGATACGGAGAAGCTGATTGACCTCAACTTTGAGTTTAAGTGGCGATCTACATCCATAAGGTACCTAGGGGTGCATATCACAAAAAAGATAAGCTCCTTATATCACACAAATTACCCCAGTCTATTGAAGACTCTCAAAAAAGAATTACAAAACTGGGCGGCATATGGTATCTCATGGATGGGTAGGATCTGTAGCGTCAAGATGAACACCCTTCCCCGTATTTTATACATATTTCAAACTCTTCCGATACCCGTGGTATGCGCGGACATTAAAGGGCTTCAAAAGTCAATCTCAAAGTTTATTTGGAATGGTAAAAAACCACGGATAAAAGCCAAAATGATGCAGAAGCCTAAGGAGGCAGGGGGTCTAGCTGTTCCAAACATTATATCCTATTACAAAGCGGCGCAATTGTGCCAAATCACGCAATGGCATGGGGACCCGGAGCTCAGGCGGTGAGTGGCGCTGGAGAGGGAGATGTGTGCCCCGCTTGAGCTCAGGGACCTAATCTGGTACCCGAGAACACGGGTAAAGGATATACTCAATCCACTAACCTCTGTACTCAACTCGATCTTGGTCTGGGAGGCGTCTAAAGGTAGTCGCTCGCTAACCCCCAAACATACACTGATGGCTCCCTTATACGGCAACCCAGATTTTGCTCCGGGTCTAGCAAGCAAGAGTTTCCCGTTGTGGCGCAAATTGGGGATTAGACGGTTGAAGGACCTGGAGGGCAGTGACAAGATTAAATCCTTTGAGCTTTTAAAGTCAGAAACAGACATACCCAACACAGAATTTATTAGGTACCTCCAGGTTCGGGCATATTATAACGCACACCCGGTGAGACCACCGTTAACAAATTTTGAAAAGCTCTGCGTGAGAGGTGCAGACACGCGGGGACTGATTTCTACTTTATACAGAGAGGTGGTTGGTACCGACAAAGACGAGACTGACAAACCCAGATTCATGGTTCACTGGGAAGCGGACTTACAGGGCACACTAGAGGACGAAGACTGGTCAGCGGTTTTTAAGGCCGCCGCTAGCAGCTCCATATGCACGACATTAAAGGAGAACTCATATAAGGTAATGTTACGTTGGTATCTCACCCCAGTTAGACTGGCGAAATTTATCCCGGGCTCTTCCCCGCTCTGCCCCAGGCGGTTCGGAGAATGGGGGGACTTGGTACACATGCTGTGGTCTTGCCCGAAAATAGTACCTATCTGGGCCCAGATTCGCGATTGGCTACAGAGGATCTTTTTGGGCCTTCAAATTCAGCTTGACCCGTGGCTGTTCTTGTTAGGCAAACCCACAAAGGAGGTTTCACGCTCGGGGAACAAATTAATCGCACACTTTGCTACAGCTATGAGGTGCGAGACCGCAGCATTGTGGAATCAGAACGCAATTCCTTCATTAGCAAAGATCAGGAACAGAATTTGGTTCATATGCTGCTTGTAAAAGTTAACAAGCCTAGTTAACGATTCGGGTGATAAATTCCAAAAGGTCTGGTTGCCTTGGCTGGCCCAGACAGATATCCAGGGGTTGAATGATGCCACAATCTGGCTATGATTGAAGTAAATTAGTTCTCCTTTGATGGGTGACTGGGAGCCAGACAGGACGGGCTGACTTTAGGGCTCCCACCCCCTTGGGTAGAACCCTCTGGGTATTGCTAATAGGGTGGAAGCAGTACCGCTCGTGCAGATAACGATGAGCTGCATTACGGATGTGGCTAGTGTCTGATGGACGCGGCTCAAATAGGCAAAGATGGACACTCATCGCCTGACCCTCCCCCCCCCACCTTCCCGCCCCCTCTCTCCGTTGTCGTCATGGTTTTGTGGCTGTGTTGTCGTGTCGTCTCCCCATCACGTGTCTGTTTTGTGTGGTATGTCTCAGACAGTTCTGTGTCTACTTTGGACAGTTATCGACATTATTCTCTTCTATGTATGTATGCACAAAAAACTAATAAAAACAAAGTTTAAAAAAAAAAAAAAAGAATAGAACTCACAAAAATCGCCGTGTAATATCGCATGTCAGAGATCCTTCTCTCTCTGACTGGAACCCTTTGGTCAAAATACCAGGGTAGCCCTCAATAGGTAGGTATGATATGGAAATAAAAAAATAAAAGAGACCACAATAGTGCATACTATTCGAACTGGATATAATGCAAAATCATCACAAGTATAATGAACTCACATTTTCCCAAATAAAATCGGGTGGGGGAGAGAACCGCAGATATAACTGGAGGACAGGTGCAGGCAG
Source organism: Ascaphus truei (assembly GCF_040206685.1). Lineage (NCBI taxonomy): Eukaryota > Metazoa > Chordata > Amphibia > Anura > Ascaphidae > Ascaphus > Ascaphus truei. Next base: position 192,226,125 of record NC_134483.1, on the reverse strand, counting down.
CTTCACAGCGTCTCACTCGCACCTTGCTGTGTACTTCCGCGTGCGTCACTGCCGTCGCGTCACTTCCTGCTACTGCGTCACAGCTAAGGGCGGAAGTTCCAACTGTGTCTGGTATCAGCTCCAAGCTTGCCAGTCCTTCCAATCTCAGGTTCTCTGCTGCAACTCTACACATTTCGCTGATTGCTTCGTCAGGAGTTGTAATTGCAGGGTACTATCATGATGCTTTATAAAGGCCCATCAATTAAAGAATCTGATGTTAGATTAACCCCCTCAGCGCTCATACATAGCGCGAGGTCAAAAACCCAGTAAATAGTTTAATTATACATAAAATTAATACAATAGTTTTTATTAAATGTTAAACATTGGGTATTTTTCTACCATTTTATCTATATCTATATTGAGACATACAAATTTTAATTTAATTAACTATGTTTAACATTTAATAAAAACTATTGTATTAATTTTATGTATAATTAAACTATTTACTGGGTTTTTGACCTCGCGCTATGTATGAGCGCTGAGGGGGTTAATCTAACATCAGATTCTTTAATTGATGGGCCTATATAAAGCATCATGATAGTACCCTGCAATTACAACTCCTGACGAAGCAATCAGCGAAACGCGTAGAGTTGCAGCAGAGAACCTGAGATTGGAAGGACTGGCAAGCTTGGAGCTGATACCAGACACAGTTGGAACTTCCGCCCTTAGCTGTGACGCAGTAGCAGGAAGTGACGCGACGGCAGTGACACACACGGAAGTACACAGCAAGGTGCGAGTGAGACGCTGTGAAGCTGCCTGCACCTGCCCTCCAGTTATATCTGTGGTTCTCTCCCCCACCCGATTTTATTTGGGAAAATGTGAGTTCATTATACTTGTGATGATTTTGCATTATATCCAGTTCGAATAGTATGCACTATTGTGGTCTCTTTAATTTTTTTATTTCCATATCATACCTACCTTTTGAGGACTATCCTGGTATTTCGACCAAAGTTCTCCAGTAAGTGAGAGAAGGATCTCTGACATGCGATATTACACGGCGATTTTTGTGAGTTCTATTCTTAAAGATTATTGAGAGCATTAGCAGTGATTACAGTCTGCACTATATATGTTTTATTTCTTTTACATATATCACGATTTTCCTCTGCGCTCCTCCTCATCTCCAAGCAAAGAAAATACCTGTACCTGGGATTTGGAACTGTCCCATCAGAGGAAGTTGAGCTGCGTTATACACATTTTATATTACCTATTCACAGTTTGGTGTAGGGTGTATTTGTGTTTTTTGTGTGTTTCACTTACAAACACCATTTATCATTATTATCAATTGGGAAGCGCCCTGTCTAACCACCACTCCCCCTCCCCCTTTTTTCACATGATCTGTGCTATGCCAGTTTGTTCTCTCTCTTTGGGTCGTATCCTCCTGAGTACCAGAACCACCTTGATGACCACTACATCACTTACCCACCACTGACTATTAGTCAACCCTGCTGTTTTGACTCTTACATCTTGTAAGTAGTCATTTCAAAAGAGCCAAGATTGAGAAACCTTTTACATTACCCATTGCCATTCTGCTGCACTTAGATTTGTTTTGTTTTCTCCCATATGCTCCCCCTGGATTTCGTGTCTGCTACTGTAACCTTTGGGGACTAGTGAAGACTACCCCTCCCAGTGGGTCAGAACAGAGAGTGAAACTGTATTCTTATATTTATTTTTGAATTTTCACTTATTTAAAGTCCATTTTTGTGCACATGTTAAGTGTTCAACCCTTTTATCTGTTTGCGCCTGTTTTTCACTTTATTACTATAATATTGCTGACTTACTTCATAGTCATTGGGATTTCCTTTAGGGTTAGCAAGGTTTAAAAGTAGCATTGCCTTACATTTTTTCTCTGAATTGGTTCTGTATGACTACAACAGTGTCACTTACCTGAGACTATTTATATGATCACACAAGGATTTCCCGGTTAGCATTGAACTTTTTTTTTATTGGTCTACTGGTTGTAGCAGTGTATGCTTATGTGGACACATTTAACATTTTCAATTAGTGTTCCTCTTTTTGATTTCCCTGTCTATGTAAGCACAACATCATGTTGTTCAGTTGTGTACATGATTTTAGCACAGACAGGAGGGAGCTATGTTGTGGTATGGCATGAAGGGAAGTACCACAGGTTCCTTTTCTAAGGATCTCGGGGAATGGGCCTGAGGAAGGGGCGCTCTGCCCCAAAACATTGCCCCCCTTTCGCTTCATCACATTTAGTCCGTTTGGGGCCGTTAGTCAGTTTATTCTCACTACCTTATTTCCCCCTGGGTTTTCCCTTGTTTTTTTTCCTTCCCCCCACCTCCCTCCCATCACGCCACTTTTTGGCTTGTGTATACATAGATTTTCACAAGGATAGTGATAGCATCCTTTCTATTGTTTATCCTATAATGTGTATTTCATTTCAATACCATGTATATATTTTGCCATATTCCAGTGTTTTTCGTGTTATTCACATTGATTGCTGGGGACTTTACATCTGTTGCTTTATTGTTTTTGGAGGGTTAAGGGTCCTTCCTGCTCTTCCCGGGCACCAGATATTATATACTTTAATCTTTTTTTTTGGGACTGCTGTCTGTAAAACACCGTACTTAATGTTTTGAAAATATTCCATTGGGGACTGAAAAATGTATTCACAATAATTAACAATAAGTTCCCTTTTAGAATGCTTGTCCTGTTGTTTATATGATGTATTCAAATTCCTGACCACTGCAACTACATAATTAGTTAATGGACTTCCTTACTCTCATCCTGTCACGTTACCCTGAATTACGCCAATTTCACCAGACTTTTCATACATTTTGACACTTTTCACTAGAAATTACTTAAAATAGTAGCATATAATGTGCCACATGACCTTGCGCATTGAATTTTTTTTTTTTTTTACTAAGTATTAAAAGCCAAAGCTTTCTGATTTTCATCACATTTTCTAGAGAAGAAAAAAGGCAAATTACCTCTGGTTGGAAACATCAGCAAAAAAGCAAAACTTTTCATGTATCTAATGCTAAAGTATGTTTTTGCTATACCTACTGTATCAAGTCTCCAGCTATATTCTACAACCATATCTGGACTGTGTAGAGTTTCACTTTTAACCTAGAACCATTGTTTGTTCTTTTACGCTGATTTTTATTGTCATATATTACGATCTACACACTGTACCATGAAACCTCAGCCTCACAGAATTCAACTCTGCAACTTACAGAAATATGTATATACAGTAGTGCTCAATATTGATGCATTTTCAATACTACAGTATACAGTGGCGGCAGATCTGAGTCTAAGTCGGCTAGATCCGCGGCTTTCAGATTATCCCAGTCAGGTGCGTTTTTTTGTCGTTTTCGCCCGGAGTGAACCGCGTTATTTTCGCGCTCGTGATATTAGCATTTTATTCTCGCTGTCTGCAATACTGCAATGCCGTGTAAAAACTCAGGGGGGCGTTTGCGAGCTGTTGTCTTGGAAGTCTAATACCTTCGCAGTTCAACCTACGTCAGTACACAGTCTGTGTGTGCGCACGCAGTAATTGTAAATTTGCATATTTAAAGTATACATGCATTTGCAGTGATGTGCTGCTGTACAGTATGTCTCATTTGAAAATTGTTGAAACGCATAGGCGTGTACAGTACTGTAACAGTGTCACATTTCTGCATATACAGCGCTCTTCCCTCGCTCAGGATAATTAACTGCACTGCAGGGTATTTCAACTTCTTATCTTCTGTGCAATGCAGTACATCTCTCCCACACCATTCCTTTGAACATGTGTCTGGTTTCAATCACATTCCTGCTTGACAGCAGGAATTTACTGCACATGCGCATGTAACTTCACCCACCACTGCTTGCTTGCCTGAGTGAGTGACCAAAAAAAAATGAAATTTTTTTTTATTGTAATTTTTTTTTTTTATTTTCTCCACAAGCCTGCAAAAACCATCTTACTGTATTACGATATTCAATCTGTGCTGTAGCTTTTGACTGCGACCCTGTGCATTTGACTGCACATGGTTGATTTGTGTGCTTTTTACGTACTGTATTTAATTGTGTATAATTATGATGAACTGCCTTTTGAAATTAAAGCATGTCTATAGCTTTGAACTTCATGCAGCTGTACCTGTAGTCCCCTCCCCCCCGAACGCTAGCTCAAGGATTTGAAATTCCACAGAGTCGTTAATTTTCTGAATCTTGCCATTGTGTTCTTATTCCGTCCATAGCCGAGCGAGAAAGCCTCAGTGCGCCTGCGTGTAATCCTTTTTGAAGTGGGAGCTGCTTACTGCGCATTAGTCACCCAACTCCCCCCGCTCCACAGAGTCGTTAATTTACTGAATTTTGCCATTGTGTTCTGAATCCGTCCATAGCCGAGCTACAAAGCCTCACTGGGCCTGCGTGTAATTCTCTTTGAGATGGGAATTTTGAGGCTTTGTTTACGGCAACGCTTTGGAAAATCCTTTCTCGTATTTGATTTGCACAGAGCATCACCTCTCTATGCGCCTGTGTGTAATCCTCTTTCGGATGGGAGCTGGTTTATTCCTGCAAATGCGCCTGTAACTTTTAACTGTTATTTTATCCACAAGCCTGCAAAAACAATCTTGATATTACGATATTAAATCTGTGCATTTGCCTGCACATGGTTGATTTGTGTGCTTTTTATGTACTGTATTTGGGGGGTGTAGGGATCAAATTACAGTATTATGATGAACTGCCTTTTGAAATTACTGTAATCTACAGTACAGTATGTTATTTCTTTGAACTGCTGCACGACTAATCCTTCATCCCTCCCCCACGCACACATAAACTCTTATCAACAGACACCTCCACAGAGTCATTAATTTTCTGAAGTTAGTTAGTCATTGTGTTTTTAATCCATCCCTAGCCGAGCGTCAATCGCCTCACTGCGCCTGCGTGTACTCTAATCCTTTTAGAGATGGGAGCTTGCTGCTTACTGCGCATGAGTCACCCAACCCCCTCTCTCCACAGAGTCATTAATTTTCTGAAGCTAGTTAGTAATTGTGTTTTTAATCCGTCCCTAGCCGAGCGTCAATCGCCTCACTGCGCCTGCGTGTACTTTAATCCTTTTAGAGATGGGAGCTTGCTGCTTACTGCGCATGAGTCACCCAACCCCCTCTCTCCACAGAGTCGTTAATTTTCTGAATATTGCAATTGTGTAATCCTCTTGAGATGGGAGCTAGCTGATTACTGCACATGACTCACCCCAACCCTCCCCCAACCCCCCCAACCCTTTGAGGCTTAGTTTACGGTAACGCTTTGGAAAATCCCTTCTCGATTTTGAAATGTATATCTGATATGCACAGCATTGTGAGAATTGAGAGTTAAAAAATCCATTAACTGATTCATGTTGTTTTGTCATTCATTCTTATTCATTGGTGTACTGAAGGGATGGGGGGGAGGGTTGTGGTTGTTGTCAATGATTATGATTAGCAGGAATGTGAATAAATATTCATTTTTTTTTATCAGGAACCAAAAAATACAAATATAAAAATAATCATGAATAATACATAATGCTGTCTTTATTAAGTTCTTCTGGCAGATTGAAATTGGATAAACATTTAGAAAACATTTGTAAAACATGGGGAAACATGAATAATGCACATTTATAAGAATATTATTTAATAATATTTACTGTAATGTATAATATATATATATATATAGTAATATTATTTTTTCCGTCTTTATCTTGTTCCTCATTCTGTGCACAGTACAGTAGTTCATTGAGAGAGGAGAGGTTTTGTGTACATCATTACTGCTGTTTATATACTGTACATTTGACTGTACAAGCATATTAGACTGGACACAACACCCCACCTCCCCCCAGGCCACCCTTTTTCCTGAAACAACAAGAAAACAAAAAATTAGAGCAGTTATGTGCGTACTGTGTTATGGCATTGTGTGATGTGTAGTAGTACTGTACATGGCTGGTGCTGCTTTCTCTTTGAGCAGTTAGTAGGCAGTTACTGTAGTACCGTCAAACTAGTCTATACTGGAACTACTGTATACTCTGACTACTGTTAAATACTATGTACTGTAACCTGATGGCTGGTGCTGCTCTCTCTGTAAAGAAAAAACTGTAACTACTGTATACTCTGACTATTGGGAAAGAAAAAATCTGTGCCATACTTACCTGTATCATACTGTACTTACAATACTACAGCACAGTACTACTTTACTGATGCTTGCCCATTACGCACGATCACAATGGGCAACACAGTGGCAATATGGTCTATATATTTATTGCAGCATTCCACGGTGAGTACATCGTTCCAAAAACTCATTATGCCTTTCAACAACTCGTCCTTTTTGGAGGGTTTCGCCACTTTCCGGATATGGTCCTTCAGTTGATGCCAGACCATTTCGATCGGATTGAAGTCTGGCGATCTGTCATTGGAAAAAAAGGACAATTAGTTTAAGAGATACTGCACCGACACACTTTATTCGAGCAAATACCCAGTATGTACCTGGCAAATACCTGGAATGCGCCGCTCCTCACCTCTAACAAGCCCCGTTGCGTTTGCCTTCCCAGCCTGGGTTCATGCCTGGCTGACGGGCGGCTGATCTGTTAAATGATAATGATTAGGATTTAATAGGCTGCAATGCTTCGCGTGTCTACCAGATGGCATAAATTCATGAATTGTAATGCAGTATATATAAATATATATATACTGTGCAGTATTGCAGCCAGCGGGAATAAAATGCTTCAATCCCTGCCTGGAAAATACCTCAATGCACTCGGGCAGAAAACAGTCACAAACCTAAATACACCCGGGTATACCCGAATTCGTGGGACTAGCTGAGCTCGAATAAAGTGTGTCGCCAGTGTACAGTACACAGTAAAAACAGTGGGAAAAAAATGAGACACGGTCTAGTGCACTTACTCCGCTGGCGTCTTCACCCAGTTGATACCGCGCTCAAGGATATGCGCTTTTGACGCGGTGTGCTTCGGATCATTGTCCTGGTAGAAGCGGGGACCATTGGGGAACTCGCGTGTGATGTATTGCACTATCTCAGGGACAATGTTGTCTTGGAAGAAAGCTTTTTTCATGATTCCAATAGCAAGAAAAGAAAAGTGCTCAAAAAACTGCACAATAGTACAGTACAGTGCATACAGTAAGGCTACACTAGTAAAGTACAGTGCATACGGCTACATTATATTTCATATATTTTACCTTCAAAGATGACAATGCTTCCTGGTCCACGCCTAGAGGTGGCACCCCACACATGCAGCTTCACGGGGTGTTTTGGCCGCGGCTTCAAAGATATGCGGCCTTTTTTGTGGAACGCAAAGCTTGCAAATCTCTCCAGCAACACAGTAGACCCGTCAGTGAAGATGCAATCCTGGAAAGTTTCCCCACTGTCGATCCATGCCTGGGCCTGGACCACTCTTTTAATTTTGTTTGCATCCCTTATCATGGGGTACGCTCTGTAATGACAAGGAATAAATAATTTTAGCGGTACAGTACAGTTTCCTAAACAACACTTTTACCTCCTGTACTGTCCAGTACTAACCTCACACGTCCATATTTCCATCCAATGCTGCATCTCATCTTCTTTATTCTGGTCTCGGATACAGTGAGATTGTGATTTTCCTGCAGAGTGTATTTGACCCTTAATGCACTCTTCTCATCATTCTCCTCACTTATTTTGTCCACCAGAAGAGTTGTCTCCCTACAATGTAAAGAAAAACATTCCGGTAAGTAAAAATATTAGAGACAGTAGATCAACAGGATACAATATATTATTCTATTAATATGCAGCAATATAACACTGTTGTAATATAAATATAAATATACAAAATATATATATACTGTTGTAATATAAATATACAAAATATATACAGTATACTGTTGTAATATAAATATGTATATACAAAATATATATCCTGTTGTAATATAAATATAAATATACAAAATATATATACTGTTGTAATATAAATATAAATATAAAAAATATATATACTGTTGTAATATAAATATAAATATACAAAATATATATACTGTTGTAATATAAATATAAATATACAAAATATATACAGTATACTGTTGTAATATAAATATGAATATACAAAAAATATATATCCTGTTGTAATATAAATATAAATAGACAAAATATATATACTGTTGTAAAATAAATATAAATATACAAAATATATATACTGTTGTAATATAAATATGAATATACAAAATATATATACTGTTGTAATATAAATATGAATATACAAAATATATATCCTGTTGTAATATAAATATAAATATACAAAATATATATACTGTTGTAATATAAATATAAATATACAAAATATATACACTATTGTAATATAAATATAAAAATACAAAATATATATACTGTTGTAATATAAATATAAATATACAAAATATATATATTGTTGTAATATAAATATAAAAATACAAAATATATATACTGTTGTAATATAAATATAAATATACAAAATATATATATACTGTTGTAATATAAATATAAATATACAAAATATATATACTGTTGTAATATAAATATAAATATACAATATATATATACTGTTGAATATAAATATACAATATATATACTGTTGTAATATAAATATAAATATACAAAATATATATACTGTTGTAATATAAATATAAATATACAAAATATATATACTGTTGTAATATAAATATAAATATACAAAATATATATATACTGTTGTAATATAAATATAAATATACAAAATATATATACTGTTGTAATATAAATATAAATATACAAAATATATATACTGTTGTAATATAAATATAAATATACAAAATATATATACTGTTGTAATATAAATATAAATATACAAAATATATATACTGTTGTAATATAAATATAAATATACAAAATATATATACTGTTGTAATATAAATATACAAAATATATATACTGTTGTAATATAAATATAAATATACAAAATATATATACTGTTGTAATATAAATCTACAGAAATAAAAAAATATTAAATACTGTACTGTAGATGTACAGTACATTTTTGGATAGAATTTTTTTTTAAAAGTGTTATAAATATACTTACGAGTTAGTTATCCTTGTGCCCTTCTGCGTTCTCTGTTTTTTCCGTGTGCATGATAGCTTACGGTGGTTGCTGGCACAACGAGGCCAGAAGTAGCTAACCAGCGTTGGATAGCAGAAATTCGGTGTCCGCTCATGTACATCTCCTTAATTCGCATGCTGAGATCCTTGGAAATCTTTTTAACAACCATTGCTGCGAGTAGAAAGAAATGCAAACAAAAGAATGTATATTCGATGTTTAGTCGATGTGTATTCAATGTGCAGTGAATCCACATAATGGATGGTGTATTTATACGGTAATGACTCACATTAGAGTACGCCCACTTTCAACACCTGTACCTCGCTGCCATGCATAAAAGGTTACACACTTTGCATAGCCCACCACTCGATGATCTTTATCTGAACTTGCCCTTGTCCAGATACTGCATTGTGCCACCTGCTTCCATGGAGCAACCCCGATTCTACGGACGCAGGAACCCACTCGCCTCTGCCGTGCTTGTCATGCAGAAAAAGTGAAAGGAGGTTGCCGTTTCCACGCCAAGGCAAAAGCGACAGGCTAAGGCCAATAAAGAAAACCTTCTGCTGACCCCAAAGGCTAAGGGTTTTCATAGACGTCAGCCTTATTATGTCAAGAAGATAAACGGTGATGTACTCTCGACGCAAAACGATTGGCAGCCAACCCATCGAACCCGCAGACCACTTCCTCACATATGCTTCGACGACTCTGCCGCCGATGTCCTGGAAATCTTCAGCCCGTCTTCTCCACCCCTCGTACTTGATGCTGCCGCCGCCCTCCCGGAAACCCACAGGCCATCTTCTCCGGTTCTATCCGGCGATGCTGCCGCCTCTGAAATCCACGGGTCACTTTCTCCTTTGCTCTTAGACGACTTTGCTTCTAGCCCGGAAATCCAAAGGTCACTTTCTCCATCCCTCTTTGACGACACTGCCGCTTCTCCTCTACCGGATATCCACAGGTCACCTCCTCCACCCTTCTTCGACGTCGCTGCCGCTTCTCTCCATGGAACCCCCATCTCATCCTCCATAGCACCCATCCACCCAGATGTCCACACGCCATGCACAAGAAGCAGCTCGTTAGACCGGATGCTGAATGTGATAAGTGTGGATCTCCCCGGGAACTCTATTGTGCCAGCAAAGATAGATTTGCTTCTGGAGACCATGCTAAATGTGGAGAAATGGATGCTACATATGGATCAACGAATGCTACATATGGATCAATGGATGCTAGATATGGATCAACGGATGGATCGACAGATGGAGAAGATAGAGGCTGACATAGCGGGTATACATCATTTGCTCGGTGTTAATGCCCCTGTTTCCCCGACGCCGGAGCAGGGGGGTGACATGGATGTGATGAATGGGAGCATCGACCCCCTTCCATCACCAAGCGCACCACCTCCACCAGAAGATGTAGTGTACATGTATGCCGTTGAGGAGGACATGACAACCCTGTCAAGACCACGCCAGGAAACAACACGGCTACCAAGACCGGAGGAAAGCTTCCTCCCAGACAACCTACCATCGCCCGTCGCTTCAAGCACACCCGCTCGCAGAAGACCTACAGTAGAGGCAATGTTTATTCTAACATTTGCTGTAAACTAGCCGGGTTACATTCTGGGTATGTGCTGGGTATGTGCTGGGTATGTTCTGGGCTAGTTTGAGGCACGTTTAAGGCATTTCTGCATTGACTAACGACCTATAGGATTAACACAGCAGGGATCCCTGGTAGTCCAATTCAGTTTGAATGGGACTGCCAGGGACCCCCCGCTGTTAATCTGATAGGCCATTAATCAATGCAGAAATGCTGGGGCTAGTTTAAGGAAAGTTTAAGGCATGTATTCAGAATGTACCTGGGTGTACCTGGGTCTTTTGGGGAATTGCCACTGGTTTTTGTTAGAATAAGAGTTGCCTCTACTGTACATTCGCTCGCATCGATACGGTGCCCGACATCACTCTGTGCGATCTGCCACCAACGCTCAGGGAGAAGTATAGGGTGATGAGTGCAGGTGCACCCCACAAGTATGCCTTGTTACTTTTTAAGCACCATGTTCCCTACTCGTTGTACTGCAACTGGGCCTTCAGAGTGAACTACGACGGAAATCGCATAAAAAAGGCGCTTCCTGCCAATTTAAGAAAGAACATTCTGGATGAAATGCGGCGCTTTTATCCAATTACAGATCCTGTAATGAAAGGCGTTCGAGACTGCATTAATGGCGTTTTGCGCCATGCAAGGAATCGGCCATGGACGGACAATGTGGTGGACTTTATGGTTTAATCACGGGAACTTTAAGACCATACAGTACATGTTTTGACCTGCTGAACTTAAATAAAGGAGATGTTTTGACCTGCTGTACTGTATTTAACTTACTGTTTTAACTTGCTGTACACACACACACACAGGACCTGCACAATTCCAGTCCCTGAGGGCTGCAAACAGGCACGGTTTTCAAGGTTGTCCTGAAAACCAGGCCTGTCTGCTGCCCTCGAGGACTGTAGTGGTGCAGGCCTGACTGACTGTTTTGCACACCATCCCACTGTACTGTATACTGTATGTTTCTTTAATAAAGGAGATGTTGCGTTTTGTATACTGTATTTTATGAATAAAGATTTTTTTTAATCACAGGTAAGACCATACTGTTGTGCTGAACTGTATTGTATTGTACATGTTTTGACCTGCTGTACTTAAATAAAGGAGATGTTGTTGTGTGTTTTTAAACTTGTATTTATACAGAAATGTTTTAACTAGCTGTACACACACACAGGACCTGCACAATTCCAGTCCCTGAGGGCCGCAAACAGGCACGGTTTTCAAGGTTGTCCTGAAAACTGGGCCTGTCTGCTGCCCTCGAGGACTGTAGTGGTGCAGGCGTGACTGACTGTTTAGCACACCATTACACTGTACTGTATACTGTATGTTTCTTTAATAAGGGAGATGTTGCGTTTTGTATACTGTATTTTATGAATAAAGATTTTTTTTAATCACAGGTAAGACCATACTGTTGTGCTGAACTGTATTGTACTGTACATGTTTTGACCTGTTGCACTTAAATAAAGGAGATGTTGTTGTGTGTTTTTAAACTTGTATTTATACAGAAATGTTTTAACTAGTTGTACACACACACAGGACCTGCACAATTCCAGTCCCTGAGGGCCGCAAAAAGGCACGGTTTTCAAGATTGTCCTGAAAACCGGGCCTGTCTGCTGCCCTCGAGGACTGTACTGGTTCAGACTGTTTTGCACACAATCCCACTGTATATGTTTTGACTTTAATAAAGGGGATGTTGCGTTTTGTATATTTTATGAATAAAGAATTTGTTTTTAAAACATGTGACTGTAAACCATACTGACTGACTGTAAATGTTTTTACTTTCTATACATAAATGTTTTCACTACTGTAGCAGTAAACCATACACCTGTTGATGTTTTGAATTGCTGTGCACTTAAAATGTTTCTACATTGTACAGTATTTGTAAATAAATGTTTTTGTACTTACTCCACCAATAAAAGAACATGTTGATTTGTTGTTACATTGTTCCATTGGCTCCTTTGCTACTGTAACAAAATACAGTGTTTCTAGAATGTCGAGGCATACTGCACTGTATACTGTAGGCATGCTCAGTATAAGAGTATTAAAAAAAAAAGAAGACACATACTGTACTGTACGGTATTTACTGGCATTGTATACTTTAGAAGACACATAATGTATGTACAGTACTGTGATACATGTAGAATAAATGCATAGTTTTTATTTTTTGGGGTATATTACACAATAAACTGTTTATAAAAAAGTATTGTATACTGTACGGCCGGAAAACATCAGCATACTGTTTCAGGTACAGTATTCTATCCTAGCCAATAACAACGGCCACTAAACTGTAGACTTCGATACGTGGCTTTTTAAATCCGATTCAGCATGTGCAGGCATTGTTACACAAAGCGATATTATCCATCGAAATCCCTCCGTTAGCCGCTTTCTTTTCTGAGGAAAAACACAAAGAAAAGTTTTACTGTAATGGTCTAAAGAAATTCCCAGCCAGTCCCACCAATAATTTTCTCGGGGGGCGTGTCCTGTTTACATGCGCATGCGCCTACCGTCGATGTAATGACACGCATATGCGTTTCAAGAAGGTTCCAATGCGCATGCGCCTAGCGTTCCACCAATTGTTCAGTATCTGCAGTACAGTACTGTAGAAGCCACACAGCCAATGATATTGCTTACAGGAGAATCACTTGACTTTTGAATCGCACCGATATTGATACTGTATTGTCAAAATAAAAAAAACACAGAAAATAAAACGGCAATAATACTCACCATAGAATTTCCCATTCAGCTGGCGCCAGCGCCTGTCCACTGCCAGTCCAGTGTTCTTGATCATCCACGTCGATAGTTTGCAGCGGGAATAGTCCACCTGTAGTCAGCTGATGAGGCTGGAAATTGCTTAGGTACATGCAAGCTTGATCGAAACTGCACACGAAATCCGACTCAGGCTCAGGGTTGTCACTGACGGTGGGACCGTTATCTGAAGCCGGTGCCGGTGCATTGCTTGGCAGCGACTGTCGTTTCTTAGTTGGTTTTAACATGACCCTTTGCCTTTTGCCGTCTGCATGATCATAGATACAGGAAAAAGCCGGTGATACACACCAATACCCTCCAACAAATTGTGGCTCAATACGATAAAAACAGGGATCGCTACATAACCTTTTCCTTATTGCACGCTTCCACGTATGAGGAGTTGGCGAAAATATGTAAAAGTCATAGTTTTCGATAAAATACTAATAAATTTGAACAACTGTTGCCATCTTATCATCTGTTGAATTAATCGCGGCCCATATCAAATACGCGTAACTTCTGTCGGGTTTTTGGAAAACGGGCTGCACTTGAACACTCATGGCGGGCGGCGGGTCTCTGGAGAATACTGTAACCGAAAATGGTCTTTGTTTTTCTTTAATATGAAAAGCCTAAATTGATACATTTTTGCAAACTCTTCCTTCAGTCTCAAGGCCAAGTTACAATAGCACACTGTGGTATCTTTTTTAAACGAAACACCTGCAAGTCAACACATTACTGAAGCGCATGCGCATTACAATTCATGAATATCTGCCATCTGGCGGACACGCGAAGAATTGCAACCTTCTAAGTCCGAACCATTCTCAATAAACGCATCAACCGCGCGTCAGACGCGCATGACCCGTGGCTGAGAACGCAACATGAATGCGGCATGCGCCAGGTGAAGAGCGTCGCATTTCTGGAAAAAGCCAGGGAAAAAACGGCGATGTGTTAGACTCAGATGAGCCGCAGCAGTATGTGAAACAGTGCAAATTAAGTATAATTAGTGTACCCAGGGTCACATGGTGCTTTTATGCTGTGGACTTCTAATGATTAGAGATGCGTATTTTGTTCTCTGCAGGGCAAAGGTCGCAAAAAATTGTATTTGCAAAACAGAAATGTTTCGTGGTTTAGTGGTGATCATCGAGGTCATGGTCGTGGCAGGAAATGCCATATCAACATTACTAGCATCTCACTTTCTTCTCCTGAATGTAGTGGTGGGGTTGTTGTTGGGGTTCAACAAGGCATAACTGTAGAACAAATTGTTCAGAAAGAAGTGCTTGTTGCTGGTACCTCTCAAAGTGATAAAGCGAGATTAGCCATCTATGCCAGAGTAACCAGACACACTGTTAATCATCAGAGGTCAATGACACATCATTTCTCATCATTAGAAATGTTCCAAATGGTCCAAAATGCATATGAAAAATTTAACTTTTTCTCCCTCAAATTTAAGTCCCTGTTAAAAGTTTCACCCAAAACCAAATAATTTAGCAAATTAGAATATTAAATAAAATTACAATGCACAATAACGCACAAAGTGCAAATTTGGCAGGGTTTGCGAAAAAAGTACAAAAGTTTTGCCCATCTCTATACTGTAGCTCATGCTGCACCAGCCTTCAGAGAAATGTTTTCTTTATTGGTACAAACCCGTGCCCATTTACTTCTACTTTTTAAAAATTATTATTATTGTTTTATTTCTGCAACAAATGTAGTGCTGTTTTTTTTGCAGCCGTTTTTCTGAAGGCAGGACTATAACAAATACTCAATTACACATACAGTATAATCAGACAAAACAATTTGAACATGACATGATTTATTTTAACATACACAAATAAGAACGGTGGCTCATTAAGCATCATATCCTCAAATATCTATAAATATGCTAGTGGATAAATATTAAATAACCTCATTAAAGCCTCCTTTTCAGGAGAATTGAATGTGCTTCAAGATAAAATATGATTACACAACTATGAACAGCATGTGGCGCTTACATTTCATTTTCCAGAGTTTCCAGAAGGTCAGGCTGCATTTTTTTAATAATCTTTTTTTTCACGTTTCTTTCTGCTTTTTAGATTGTGTGGTCAATACCATGAAATTTGCTTTCTTAAGCTATCCATCATATCTGTATTACAGTATTCACAAGATAAAAAATAATATAAGATAGGCACTGATGCAGTCAGTTGATTTTTTAGTTATATACTGTAGTTTTGTAGGCATGGTAGCCAACAACTTCTTCCAAAAAATTATGTATTACTTGTTGACGTTCTATATACAGTATCAAATATTCTGTATCCATCAGAATCATACAACAAAGATATTATGGGGGTTATTAATTACCCTGGTATTGTGCTAATCAGGGCAATATTGCACAGAAACTCCCGTTGACTTCAATGAGTTTTTCACATGTCAGTGCCCTGATTGGCATTATCCCAGTAATCCCCTATAAATAAGTTGAAGGACAATTGCTTTAGTGATGTTTACCATTTTAACCCATATAATGATAAACATGGGGTCTACTATATTGTTTTTATAATGTTCCTACTGTATATTAGACCGTGTTTACTCTGTTCTTTTCCCCCCTGTGATATCTTAATGCTGTATATGCAATATCTATATTTGGATGTTAAATACTTTTGGTTTTGGATTTTGTTTTGGAATGTACGGTTCTTGTAGGTTCTAATTTCACACACCCAGGTTTAGCCCATCTTTACCAAATGCTCCCTCATAGACATAAATGAGCACATTTTTAGAGGGTACCTCTAGGTTGGTAACCATACAATAATTAGAAGGGAGAAATTCAGTGGAAGCTTGTGGCACAACTATCTGCTATCAACAGGTAGGATATTTCTGAATTTCAGACCTGCTTTTCTTCAGTCACACATTTAAAATAAAACCATATTTACGGTCCTGTTGAACCTTTCAACCAGCCCATCCATTTTCAGATGGTACACAGAGGTTTTTGATAGACTGGATCTTCAAGTCTTTAAACACAGCATGTATAAGGACATGACATGAGCTTAATTCCCTGTGTGATAAATATGAATTGGAGTAAACTGACTAAGGAGTATAGCTCTATTAATTTAGTAGCCACATGTTTTGCAGTAGATGGCATATTACATGTTTTGCAGACGGGTGGCATTTTACATGATGACCATGAATATACAGTACTGTAAACTTGTACCCATTAAAGGGCTGTTAGGGGTCAACAGGTTTAAGCCTTTATTTTCAAAGGGAATGTATCCTAGTGCAAAGACACTACTAAAGGACCATTGTTTTTGCCTTCTAGACAAATCTCAGTCAGCAGTTTTATTACTGCCTGAATAGCTAGTCCAAGGAATAGTTTGAGCTTATTTAAACAAATGTTTATATATTTTGAGGATTTTAAGTTGCCAGACCACTTCATTTGTTTGAAAGTGCTGATTCAGAATAAACAACTCAAACCACCTTATGCCTGAATTTCCACGGGATTTACTACGTTGCCGTTTTTCTTTGCCACTTTTTCATTGGTCAGAGTACAGTAAATAGAGGTCTCTCTCTGGATTTTTTCAAAATTAGCACAAGTCAACCCTAGATATACAAACAGACAAGAATACCCGGCCGCTCAAACTAGTATCAATAGAGGTACTGCACCGACACACTTTATTCGAGCAAATACCCAGTATGTACCTGGCAGATACCTGGAATGCGCCGCTCCTCACCTCTGACAAGCCCCGTTGCGTTTGCCTTCCCAGCCTGGGTTCATGCCTGGCT
Source organism: Ascaphus truei (assembly GCF_040206685.1). NCBI lineage: Eukaryota > Metazoa > Chordata > Amphibia > Anura > Ascaphidae > Ascaphus > Ascaphus truei. The sequence continues at coordinate 192,208,949 of NC_134483.1, read as the reverse complement.
GACGGGCGGCTGATCTGTTAAATGATATGATTAGGATTTAATAGGCTGCAATGCTTCGCGTGTCTACCAGATGGCATAAATTCATGAATTGTAATGCAGTATATATATATATACTGTGCAGTATTGCAGCCAGCAGGAATAAAATGCTTCAATCCCTGCCTGGAAAATAACCCAATGCACTCGGGCAGAAAACAGTCACAAACCTCAATACACCCGGGTATACCCGAATTCGTGGGACTAGCCGAGCTCGAATAAAGTGTGTCGCCAGTGTATAGCAATATATTCACTGAGGTGCATTGGGAAATAGATTCAGCAAGAGTACATGTATGTGTCCCGAGGGGCCACAATAAGGTTCCCATTGGTTGCACTCATTCAGTGGGAAAAGGGGGAAAGGACTCATTGGTCTCTAGGTATATAACTAGAATGAAAAATCAAAGATCGTGGTGATATGACTCCCAGATGTACTCAGAATTCAAAATTATACAATTTTATTAACATACTGTACAAGACAATTGTGTGAACTAATATTTACAATGTGGATTAAAATCCTCGGTGGTGGGTATTGGATCAACAGAGGCAGTGTCCATAGGTGTGTTAACACTTCCCTCTATAGCATGTATGTGTGTAAAACAAATCAACAAATATATATGGGTATGAGATAGAGTATGTCTAAATGACTTCCCAAATATATATTGAAAATAGTATCAGGATAATATACACATAAATGGGCATTCCCTATTCTTCAGAGAAGGAGTATATATCTAGTTTCTCAGCTGTTGGTGTTCTATACTGTAGGTGGATGATAACAAATGCAAAATAATGTCAAAGTGATAGTTAACTTAGACATATAGTAAACACACACTGAATTGGGTGATTATATAAAGGCAGTAAGAATGTTTGCTCATACAGTAGCATACATTCATATACAGAGCTTAGCCAAACAGAGTAACATAGAATGTATCCATGTATGTCCCTGTGGTTAGGATGCAAACAGCGGTAGCCTCTACCCAGAGCAAAAAATCAGCAAACAGCACTACCATCGGCGTGTGTGTACTTGCCGAACATGTATGTTACTGTTTGGCTAAGCACTACTGTAGTGCCAACGGTTATCCTAACACAAACCAGTGGCAATCGCCAAAAAGACCCAGGTACATGCTGGGTCGTGTTTAAGGCAAGTTTAAGGCATTTCTGCATTGACTAATGGCCCATAAGATTAACAGCGGGGGTCCCTAGCAGTCCCATTCAAACTGTGGATTCTACATGGTTGTGACCTAGAATTACTAGTTGTTATTTAACTCCACAATTTGCCCCACATTATTGTGGGACTCCTATTGATTTCTATTCTGGTTTCTCTTTATTTTGTCTAATATTACAGCCTGTGAATGGACTTCATCATAATTGCTATATAAAGGATTCAGATGATGCTTTTGATTATAATTGGACTTAAGAAAATTTCCTCTAGCGCCACCTGGAGATTCATTTATTTTTTCTATATATTGGTTTTGTATAAGGACTTGACATGATGCCCATTCAGCAATTGAAGGAACAGCAATGTAGAATAACGGTACAAGCATTGTGTATACTGTGGAGATTTTAATTATGAAACTCCTACATTTGATACTCTCTTCAGCGAACAAGGTCAATTTACAATTGGTGACTGTTGTGGCCACTCTTTTTATCTAGTTTTTAACCACATGCAAATTGACTACACACAACTCACTGGTTGCCCTGTGAAAAAAAGGATTCACTTCTGCCATCTGCCGGAAACACGCAGAACGGCACCCAAACAAATCAATATCACATTAATCATGGAGAATCAATAAAGGTAAACATGTGTGTGATTGCCAGCCTTCACGGAAGATTGACGAGTGAATGCCGCGTGGAATACAGCAAGCTATGAAAACGGCGCTGATAAATGACTGAATACTGCCCGCTGCATCTTTAACTAGGTATGGGGTCAAGAGTCCTATAAGGGAATAGGGTTGGAGACGAAGGACCCTATTGTAGCACTCCCAATGAATGTAATGATATGGTATTTTAAAAGAACAAACTTTATTAGTATTATAACAATAAAATAATGATGAACAAAAATAAACACCATATACACTGGCGACACACTTTATTCGAGCTCGGCTAGTCCCACGAATTCGGGTATACCCGGGTGTATTGAGGTTTGTGACTGTTTTCTGCCCGAGTGCATTGAGGTATTTTCCAGGCAGGGATTGAAGCATTTTATTCCCGCTGGCTGCAATACTGCACAGTATATATATATATACTGCATTACAATTCATGAATTTATGCCATCTGGTAGACACGCGAAGCATTGCAGCCTATTAAATCCTAATCATTATCATTTAACAGATCAGCCGCCCGTCAGCCAGGCATGAACCCAGGCTGGGAAGGCAAACACAACGGGGCTTGTCAGAGGTGAGGAGCGGCGCATTCCAGGTATCTGCCAGGTACATACTGGGTATTTGCTCGAATAAAGTGTGTCGGTGCAGTAAATCTCAACACTACTCTGCAGTGGTGTAGCGGACTTATTCAGAGGTATATTTAAATGGAACAGAATATAATCCTCCTTAAATCCAAATAGGAACTTCATACCACAGCACCTATTTTATTAAAAAAGCGAAAATCGCCACTTACTGAGAATGCAGTATATCCAAAGTCCAAACTTAGATTAATACTGCAACCCAAAATTTACAAAAAGCGATGTTCGCCAATAGTTGAGAGTGTAATTTTAATACTGTTAAGGTGTGACAACATTGAAATTTAAAAGAGGTCCTTGTGTAACAGGAGTGGTATTTTTAAGTACAATGCCATGAGCTACCATGTTTGTAACCCCCATATAGCGAATTATATGCTCAAGTCAAACCGAGTGCCCTGTGGTGTAACTCATTTATTGGTCTCCCAGAACTTATGTTTACTGTAGCTACTTCTGACATTTAGTAGCTACTTACTCCGTACTGCAGATATACTATTTTGTCTCTGTATTTATAAAATCCCAAGGGGAGTGGAATCATCGCTCTTTTATTGAAAAGTGTCGACACCTCTAATTTTTGTGATTTTTTTGTGTTGCATTGTGGTGATTTTCTAGGCTCATTCTCTGCCTTTTTTCTTTCTTTTTAATGTTGTAAGTCTTGTTGTGTGGATGGGATCATTTTTTTATCTACCATTTGCTCATGTGCTTATTGATTTTAGGGTTTTACATGTTCCTTTTAGATATTGTCATGTCTGCGTCACTCTGTTGGAGGGTCCGATTGTGACACTAAGAGGCAAAGGTCAAGCTTCACTCCTAAGGTTAGTACAGAGAACAAAGTCCTTGGCGCACTATCAAGTGCGTGAACCTGATATATTAGTCCTGGTTTTTGAAGGAACAGTTCTTAGATTTTCACAGTCTGTCCTCTTGCTTCTCATCCAATAATCAGATATCTGTAATCAGAGAGAACAGGAGACCATTGCGCAGTACCCTATGTATATCGAAACCTCATCCACACAGCTGCTAGGTACTTACATCTAAATAGATGCAGACAAGCCTTGAAAGGTATCTTTAACCGGAGGTATACGTCTCTCGCAGGGTTGACTTGGATTCTCCAAATGCAGTGCTCCCGCTCCACAAACAGCTAATAAGCCCAGTGGTATACAAAAGATAAATACCAATAGTGTAGTACAGTACAATTTAATAATAAAAACACTAAAAAGATCAACAGTCAATGCACTCACATGCTAAAAGATCTTACTACACGAATTACAACGTGCCGTCCGCAGGCATGAGGGGCTGAACCGTGGTGTGTGTGGAGGCTGGATCCCGCGTGTACCTCTTCCTCGTGGCCGCAATTCAGAGCGCCAGGTCCACCTCAGATGACGTCACCGTCCACAGCAACCTCCTCAGCTGGTACTAGCACGTGGCAATGCGTGCAACTAAGCTCCATCCTACGCGCGTTTCGTGACTCCTGACGTCACTTCCTCAGGGGTAATGGAGATTTGGTGCCAAAGAGTGCTATTTAAGCAAAACTGGTTGGCCACAACTAAGCCCTGATAGGATAATTACTCCTAAAGGGTGTCTGGCTAATTGACTAAAGTGCTATTGTTATCATTGCATGCTCCTAACCGTCGTAACTGCTTGTTACAAGATTAATACAACAAGATTAATATATCATATCATGAAATACAATCTTCCCACAGTATGGTATACAATAATACAAAACACAGATAATACCATTAATAAAATTAATACAAAAATGATATAATAAAAACATTAGTGTGCCTAAAACAAATGAATAATATACATTTAATAATTGGTCATATAAAATCTGCTATAGTAAACTCTATTAAAATCAATGAAACTCAAAGGCATACCCATACATCGTATATGGGACTAACGAACAGAGGACTCGGATAGAATTTGTGAGATTGGCTGAAAAATTGTATTGGTATATTTGATATCCAATCAACCATCCCTTAAAAAAGATGCCAGGTCAAACTCTATGTTTAGACCTTTTGGAGTTAATGTTTTTAGGGTGTATATCCAATAGCTTTCTCGCCGGGATATTAGATTGATTTTATCTCCCCCTCTCCAATTTTGTTTGGGGCAATCTATACCCTTGCAGACTAATCCCTCAGGGTTTTGATTATGTTTCACTTTAAAGTGATTGTCTCGAGACCGCTTTTAATGTTATAAATGTGTTCTACAAGACGTCTTTTTAATGGTCTACCTGTTCGCCCTACATATTGTAGCCCACTGGGGCATTCTAACACGTACACCGTGAACGAACTTTTGCAATTTATAAAAGACTTGATTAGAAATATAGCACCTGTTGTATTAGATTTAAAATCTCTACATTTGGTGCTATATTGGCAGCCAATAAACTTTCCACACGTGAAGAACCCATTGAGTTCCCTCAACCATGTGGTGTTTGGTTTTTTAACCAAATCAAATGGACAGCTGGCAGAGAGTTGTAGTTTGAGGTTGTTAGCCCTTTTAAATACTATTTGTGGACTTTTAGGTATTATAGTACTGAGTGCCATGTCCCCCTGTAGAATTCCCCAGTGTTTTTTAATTATTTGGGTAATTTTTGGAGCCATGGCATTATATTTGGTGATAAATGGAATGAACTCACCATCCTTAGATGTCTTATTATTTTTATTTGAATCCATCACTATCAAATCGTCCCTTGGGATATTCCTTACAGATTCCAATGCCCTTATCACCTTCGTATAATTATACTCCCTATCCATAAATTTATCCCTTAGTTCTTCTGCCTGTGTATTAAATACCCCAGTTTTTGAGCAATTACGTTTGGTTCTTAAAAATTGTCCCTTGGGTATATTGTTTATCCATCTTGGATTATGGTGACTTGATGCCAACAAATAAGTGTTGGCATCCACTTTTTTGTAGAAAGTTTTAGTCTCGATGGATCCTTCCTCTATATACAGGGTCAAGTCTAGGAAATCGATGGTTTGGGGGCTAGTATTAAAAGTGAATTTTAAATTTAATTGATTTTGGTTGAGGTACTGTTGGAATTTAAGTAAATCTTCCTCACTTCCCCCCCACATACACAGCACATCGTCTATATAGCGTTTCCACAGCACCAGGTCCGCCCCAAAAGGGTTGCGGGACAGGATATTGTCCTCTTCCCACATACCCATGTGGGCTACAATATGTAGGGCAAACAGGTAGACCATTAAAAAGACGTCTTGCAGAACACATTTATAACATTAAAAGGGGTCTCGAGACACATAGTGTCTCGAATCACTTTAAAGTGAAACATAATCAAAACCCTGAGGGATTAGTCTGCAAGGGTATAGATTGCCCCAAACAAAATTGGAGAGGGGGAGATAAAATCAATCTAATATCCCGGCAAGAAAGCTATTGGATATACACCCTAAAAACATTAACTCCAAAAGGTCTAAACATAGAGTTTGACCTGGCATCTTTTTTAAGGGATGGTTGATTGGATATCAAATATACCAATACAATTTTTCAGCCAATCTCACAAATTCTATCCGAGTCCTCTGTTCTTTAGTCCCATATACGATGTATGGGTATGCCTTTGAGTTTCATTGATTTTAATAGAGTTTACTATAGCAGATTTTATATAACCAATTATTAAATGTATATTATTCATTTGTTTTAGGCACACTAATGTTTTTATTATATCATTTTTGTATTAATTTTATTAATGGTATTATCTGTGTTTTGTATTATTGTATACCATACTGTGGGAAGATTGTATTTCATGAGTTGATATATTAATCTTGTTGTATTAATCTTGTAACAAGCAGTTACGATGGTTAAGAGCATGCAATGATAACAATAGCACTTTAGTCAATTAGCCAGACACCCTTTAGGAGTAATTATCCTATCAGGGCTTAGTTGTGGCCAACCAGTTTTGCTTAAATAGCACTCTTTGGCACCAAATCTCCATTACCCCTGAGGAAGTGACGTCAGGAGTCACGAAACGCGCGTAGGGTGGAGCTTAGTTGCACGCATTGCCACGTGCTAGTACCAGCTGAGGAGGTTGCTGTGGATGGTGACGTCATCTGAGGTGGACCTGGTGCTCTGAATTGCAGCCGCGAGGAAGAGGTACACGCGGGATCCAGCCTCCACACACACCACGGTTCAGCCCCTCATGCCTGCGGACGGCACGTTGTAATTCGTGTAGTAAGATCTTCTAGCATGTGAGTGCATTGACTGTTGATCTTTTTAGTGTTTTTATTATTAAATTGTACTGTACTACACTATTGGTATTTATCTTTTTTATACCACTGGGCTTATTGGCTGTTTGTGGAGCGGGAGCACTGCATTTGGAGAATCCAAGTCAACCCTGCGAGAGACGCATACCTCCGGTTAAAGATACCTTTCAAGGCTTGTCTGCATCTATTTAGATGTAAGTACATAGCAGCTGTGTAGATGAGGTTTCGATATACATAGGGTACTGCGCAATGGTCTCCTGTTCTCTCTGATTACAGATATCTGATTATCGGATGAGAAGCAAGAGGACAGACTGTGAAAATCTAAGAACTGTTCCTTCAAAAACCAGGACTAATATATCAGGTTCACGCACTTGATAGTGCGCCAAGGACTTTGTTCTCTGTACTGACACTTGTTTACAGCTATATGGAATAGCTTGTTTATAGTCCTAGGCAGCCTCTCTATTCCCTTACCCTCCCTCAGTTTGGTGGTCTATGGGCTAATGTGTTAAGTGGTTATCCTTACACAGGTTGGATATATTATTTATCACAATAATTTGTTATTCACTATAATTCATTTTATTTAATCATTGTATACACTATATTCACAATAGGTTGAGCGCTTGGTTTGTAGTTTAGTTTCTTTTCTAAACTATAGCTGTTTCATATCACTGCACTAGCAGTCAACCATTGTAATAAAATCAATATGTCACTATTTTCTAATCGTGCACTACGCAGTAGCAATCTAGATTCCATCTTTGCTGATGAGTCAGAGGTGGAAAATATAGACATAGACACTGAAAATTTAGACACTTTATTTAATAAAGTAGAGGAATTCACTCACTTTAGAAATGAGACAAATTTGGGAAGTAGTAGCACTAAAGAAATATATGGAATATAAAAGGATACACGAGGGCTAAGAGTCCTTAAACCACCTATATTGGAAACTGAAAATGAGGTGTTTATGAAGGAATGGAATCATATTCTTAATACATGTTCTTTTGATTTGATGAAATTATCAATTCAATATAGAACAAAATCTCTTGATATTCTTGATAGAGAAATCGCAGCGACTCAAGAAAAACTAGAGGCTTTTTCTGAGTCAAAAGAGTACAAAACATTAGATGAGAAAAATACTAAAAGAATTGAGAAACTAGAAAAAGAAGTCATAAATACCAAACCAAAAAAGTTTATCAGAGATAGAAAGGATTATGAGCAAAACAGACAAAGGGACTGGAAAACAAAGAAAAAAGTTCTAATTTCTGAAGAACCTTCTTGCTCTGAGGAAAAGTCTACCCCTAAAGTGACACCTAAAAAAGACAAAAAAGACATTAATAAATTAGCTAAAATGTCTGGTAATCATAAGAAACCAGTGGGACAATCACGCCCTTTCTTTGGCACTAGACCACAAGTACCATTTAGAGATGGATACCAAAGACACCAGAGCCCACCCTATAGAGGTTATCCGGATGATCGTGAGAACTAAGGTCATCGTGATTATTACCATGATGGACATAGGGGCCATGAATACAATGCATTTAGACCTAATAATGCATTTAGAACCTATGATGTACCACCAAAGGATTATGCAACTAATCAATCCCCGTTGTCTTTTTTAGATCACGAGAGGGAGCACGACTTCCATACAAGGAGAGACAGCGAGACAAACAATCTAGTGGGGAGACAAGATACTCCTCGCTCCACAAGGCGGAAAACAACAGAGGACTCAGAGGAAAAAGAGGAGGGAGGAAAAAGAAAAAAACAAGAACACGGGAACCCAAGGTAGGGGCCACCAATGTGTTCAACATTAGTGGACATCAGACCACTGCTGTTGAGGACAGGGTCCTATCAAAGGGTTTAAGTTTTGCCCCATCACAGGGACCCAACATGTTCAACCTATATATACACTGGCGACACACTTTATTCGAGCTCGGCTAGTCCCACGAATTCGGGTATACCCGGGTGTATTGAGATTTGTGACTGTTTTCTGCCCGAGTGCATTGAGGTATTTTCCAGGCAGGGATTGAAGCATTTTATTCCCGCTGGCTGCAATACTGCACAGTATATATATATATATACTGCATTACAATTCATGAATTTATGCCATCTGGTAGACACGCGAAGCATTGCAGCCTATTAAATCCTAATCATTATCATTTAACAGATCAGCCGCCCGTCAGCCAGGCATGAACCCAGGCTGGGAAGGCAAACGCAACAGGACTTGTCAGAGGTGAGGAGCGGCGCATTCCAGGTATCTGCCAGGTACATACTGGGTATTTGCTCGAATAAAGTGTGTCGGTGCAGTAGACACTCATAAATTTGTGAGAAGGCTGACTTTGAAAAAATATTTTTCAAAGGATGCTGTAACTAGGGGTGTAACACAGCAGGAGAGTTCTCCAATTGTGAAAAAACCAGTTGCAAGAAAACAATTCAAAAACCCGTCAGTTTTCTATCCAAAACACATCAAGGGCAATTTTTTAGACACTTTTACGGAGTTGGTTATTAAGGATATGGAGAAGGCAGCTAATGAGTTTACCATTAAAAACCACAATCTTAGTATAGTGGAAAAGCAAGCCATCAAGGGGTTGGAAAGTAACACTAATATAGTGATAAAGGCCGCAGACAAGGGAGGGGGAATTGTCATCATGGATTCATCATATTATAAGAAGGAATCCATGAGGATTCTCAGTGACCAGGATACCTATGTCAAACTGTTTCACAATCCATCAGTTGATTTAAAAAAAACAATTAATGATTATCTACAAAAAGGTTTTAAAGATGGAGTCATTTCTAAGGGAGAATTGGAGTTCTTGAACATCAAACAGCCAAGGATTCCAATTGTCTACATCCTCCCCAAAATACATAAGGATCTCTGGAATCCGCCGGGCCGCCCAATAATCTCGGGCATTAAATCACGGTCATCCAACCTTTCCCAGTTCATTGACTCAGTTCTTCAAAAATATGTTATACAAATGCCCTCCTATCTCCGCGACACCACTCATGTTCTCAATATCATACGAGATATACAGTGGGCTAACCTTTACACATGGGTCACGTGTGACGTGACCTCACTATACACTGTCATTGACCAGGAGTTGGGTGTCGCGGCGATTAGGAGAGTTTTGGATCAGGATGACAGCTTGGAATCAGATTTAAAATTTTTTGTTATAGAGGGAATAAGGTTTATTTTAACTCACAATTTTTTCCATCATGACAACAGCTTCTACCTCCAGATATGCGGCACCGCCATGGGCACCAGGTTTGCCCCTAGTTATACCAACATTTTCATGGGTATGTGGGAAGGGGACAATATCCTGTCCCACAACCCTTTTGGGGCGGACCTGGTGCTGTGGAAACGCTATATTGACGATGTGATGTGTATGTGGGGGGGAAGTGAGGAAGATTTACTTAAATTCCAACAGTACCTCAACCAAAATCAATTAAATTTAAAATTCACTTTTAATACTAGCCCCCAAACCATCGATTTCCTAGACTTGACCCTGTATATAGAGGAAGGATCCATCGAGACTAAAACTTTCTACAAAAAAGTGGATGCCAACACTTATTTGTTGGCATCAAGTCACCATAATCCAAGATGGATAAACAATATACCCAAGGGACAATTTTTAAGAACCAAACGTAATTGCTCAAAAACTGGGGTATTTAATACACAGGCAGAAGAACTAAGGGATAAATTTATGGATAGGGAGTATAATTATACGAAGGTGATAAGGGCATTGGAATCTGTAAGGAATATCCCAAGGGACGATTTGATAGTGATGGATTCAAATAAAAATAATAAGACATCTAAGGATGGTGAGTTCATTCCATTTATCACCAAATATAATGCCATGGCTCCAAAAATTACCCAAATAATTAAAAAACAATGGGGAATTCTACAGGGGGACATGGCACTCAGTACTATAATACCTAAAAGTCCACAAATAGTATTTAAAAGGGCTAACAACCTCAAACTACAACTCTCTCCCAGCTGTCCATTTGATTTGGTTAAAAAACCAAACACCACATGGAAAGTGTATTGGCTGCCAATATAGCACCAAATGTAGAGATTTTAAATCTAATATAACAGGTGCTATATTTCCAATCAAGTCTTTTATAAATTGCAAAAGTTCGTTCACGGTGTACCTGTTAGAATGCCCCTGTGGGCTACAATATGTAGGGCGAATAGGTAGACCATTAAAAAGACGTCTTGCAGAACACATTTATAACATTTAAAGGGGTCTCGAGACACATAGTGTCTCGAATCACTTTAAAGTGAAACATAATCAAAACCCTGAGGGATTAGTCTGCAAAGGTATAGATTGCCCCAAACAAAATTGGAGAGGGGGAGATAAAATCAATCTAATATCCCGGCGAGAAAGCTATTGGATATACACCCTAAAAACATTAACTCCAAAAGGTCTAAACATAGAGTTTGACCTGGCATCTTTTTTAAGGGATGGTTGATTGGATATCAAATATACCAATACAATTTTTCAGCCAATCTCACAAATTCTATCCGAGTCCTCTGTTCGTTAGTCCCATATACGATGTATGGGTATGCCTTTGAGTTTCATTGATTTTAATAGAGTTTACTATAGCAGATTTTATATAACCAATTATTAAATGTATATTATTCATTTGTTTTAGGCACACTAATGTTTTTATTATATAATTTTTGTATTAATTTTATTAATGGTATTATCTGTGTTTTGTATTATTGTATACCATACTGTGGGAAGATTGTATTTCATGATATGATATATTAATCTTGTTGTATTAATCTTGTAACAAGCAGTTACGACGGTTAGGAGCATGCAATGATAACAATAGCACTTTAGTCAATTAGCCAGACACCCTTTAGGAGTAATTATCCTATCAGGGCTTAGTTGTGGCCAACCAGTTTTGCTTAAATAGCACTCTTTGGCACCAAATCTCCATTACCCCTGAGGAAGTGACGTCAGGAGTCACGAAACGCGCGTAGGATGGAGCTTAGTTGCACGCATTGCCACGTGCTAGTACCAGCTGAGGAGGTTGCTGTGGACGGTGACGTCATCTGAGGTGGACCTGGCGCTCTGAATTGCGGCCACGAGGAAGAGGTACACGCGGGATCCAGCCTCCACACACACCACGGTTCAGCCCCTCATGCCTGCAGACGGCACGTTGTAATTCGTGTAGTAAGATCTTCTAGCATGGGAGTGCATTGACTGTTGATCTTTTTAGTGTTTTTATTATTAAATTGTACTGTACTACACTATTGGTATTTATCTTTTGTATACCACTGGGCTTATTGGCTGTTTGTGGAGCGGGAGCACTGCATTTGGAGAATCCAAGTCAACCCTGCGAGAGACTATTCCTCCGGTTAAAGATACCTTTCAAGGCTTGTCTGCATCTATTTAGATGTAAGTACCTAGCAGCTGTGTGGATGAGGTTTCGATATACATAGGGTACTGCGCAATGGTCTCCTGTTTTCTCTGATTACAGATATCTGATTATCAGATGAGAAGCAAGAGGACAGACTGTGAAAATCTAAGAACTGTTCCTTGAAAAAACAGGACTAATATATCAGGTTCACGCACTTGATAGTGCACCAAGGACTTTGTTCTCTGTACTAACACTTGTTTACAGCTATATGGAATAACTTGTTTATAGTCCTAGGCAGCCTCTCTATTCCCTTACCCTCCCTCAATTTGGTGGTCTATGGGCTGATGTGTTAAGTGGTTATCCTTACACAGGTTGGATATATTATTTATCACAATAATTTGTTATTCACCATAATTCATTTTATTTAATCATTGTATACACTATATACACTATATTCACAATAGGTTGAGCGCTTGGTTTGTAGTTTAGTTTCTTTTCTTCACTTCACTCCTAAGGTGCTTCAGCTCTATTGTTTTTTTTTTGGGGGGGGGGTTGTATTCTCACTTTTTCTTTTACTTTGTAGGTCCCCCACATAAGGTTATGTAATAGAAAACACCCTCCGTCCGTGTTGGATGCTATCTCTCAACAAATGTGCCTGCTAAAGACCTCAGTGCTTTGTTGCTCTCTACACTGGGCTTCTTTCATGGGGGTGCTCCTGAGTTCACCTTGGTGCGCCAACGGGATGGTCTATGCCCCCTGATCCCCCCTCTATCCCCCTGCAGGGGATAGTGTCTCGGCATCTCTTCTTCCCAGTAGGTGTCCCAGCTGGAAAAGTGGGACACGAACACCCACTGCAGCTACTCCTCTGCAGTAGCAGGGGTATGATCACCCTCTATCTCCTTGCACTAAAGGGTAGCGTCCTCCTTTCGGCCACGGGGATCCATTCCCTCTCATCTGCCTCGCTAAGCCTCTGGGATTCCCCTCACCTGTTCTAGTGGTTGGGCTCCTGCGCCCTATCTCTGCAGCACCGCTCCGTTGGCCATCTTGGGTTGATGCCGTTGAGAAGGGTCCACGAACTCAGGGTTAGCCAGTGTCATGTGGATATCACTGACTCCGATCCTCTGGGAGCAATGATCTACAGGGCACAAGCCTCCAGATATCTAGGTGGCTGTTACAATTTCTTCCTGGGACAGTTGTAATGGTGTTATAACCCTCAATACCGGTGGAGCCAAGCTGCATGCGAGAATCTTGATCAGCGTCCAAACCATGCCCCCTGGGTTATATTTATTAATAGAAAAAAGTATATTAAGTGTGCGCGGTCCCAGAAATTTTTGTAATGTCCCAAAGTATGAATAAAAATCTCTCTGCAGCTCCTCATTCTCCCGTGATCAGCGGGGCAAACATCCGAATATATATACATATAGCAGGGCACAAAAAAGAGAAGAGAAACACACTATTGGTAAAAATTTAAAAGTAATTAATATTTATAAACATAGAGTAAAACTTACATAAAAATTAGGATCACAATGAATCCAACCATCTCTGGGGGGAGCTTGGAGGAGGGGTAGAATGGAGCAAGTGTACCAACACAATGGCAAGGTCTCAAATCACCAGATGATCCGGTGGTAAAGTTCTTCTGGCTAAAGTAACAGACTCCTTCACCTCGCACTACAAACACCACAGAGAGGTATAAACACAGCTGCCCAGAGGAACGTAATGACGCTTCCTCTCTACTGCGTGTGATGTCACCTCTACGCGTTTCGCATCACACAACGCTTCGTCAGGATGTATGCCTCCATGACGAAGCGTCGTGTGATACGAAACGCGTAGAGGTGACATAACACGCAGTAGAGTGGAAGCGTCATTACGGTCCTCTGGGCAGCTGTGTTTATACCTCTCTGTGGTGTTTGTAGTGCGAGGTAAAGGAGTCTGCTACTTTAGGTGGAAGAACTTTACCACCGGATCATCGGGCGATTTGAGACCTTGCCATTATACCAACAGTTCATACTGCCATTTTGTTTTTGAAATTTTATATCCCCCCCTTTAATATGTGCATCAATACAATCCACACAATGATAAATAATTAGCTAAGTTGCTGATCGATTCGTTCTCCTGTGATCGATTGGCGAAAATTCAGCTCGAGGGTTTACTAAATGCCTGTCAGTGCAGCAGAAGAGGACCAAAGATGCAAAGTTCTGTGGGGAAGATCATATGACCAGGCAGTCACTAGATACAATTGGTGCACTGCTAGAGAGGGGACAGGACACAAAAAGGGGTGTGCCAGAGCCTGTTTCAGAAGAGGAAGGGGATGTCATTTTGTAAATATTTGCTATAAAAAAGTGTGTTACATTATAATACATTAAAATTTAATTCAACGGTGCTTTTCCTTTTTTTAAATGCTACAAACATTTTCTCATAGTACAGAACTGATTTGTTAAAAAAACACACATTTAGGATACTGCTTGGTCTGCAGCTTTAATATGTAAGAGAGCATATTCTTGCATAATATGATTATATAATGGGTTTAGAAAGCACTACTGTAGCTCCAAGGACAATTTTTGCAGCAGTTCCAAAAAAATTTCTTTTATTGATCATGTTCACGGGAAAAAAAAGAAATTTTAACCAGTTGTAATTACTGTATGCTGTTACATTCAGTACAGCTTTATATACGTAGTTTCCAATTTTCAGTTGGGTAATGCATTTTAAATTATTAAAGATGTAGTCAACATTATTGCACTTGTTATTGCGCGGTAAATAACTAAATTGTGCAATTTGTTTGCAAATTGCATGTTTTTGCAACCTATGGTTCCATTGTATTGAATTGATAACACATTAAACCTCACACCAGCGAAAACGCAGCATCGTGCAATAAGCTTGGCTACATTTGTACATTATTGGTTTTTGCTTTGCTCCACAAAGATAATTCCATCTGTTTTAAAAATATTTATATACATTTAATAATCTTTGTTTTTAAAATGTGTTTAAGTAAAATTACCAAGGCTACTGTAGTAACATTTGTCATTATGTGTATCAGCTAAAGAGTCGCATGTCTAGAAAAGTTTAATGTCGTGCATTGTTATAGGATGCTGGATCATTAAATATCTATTAAAATGAATAGCACATAGGGAAGATCAATTTTAAATGTGTGTACGGAAAACAAAAATGAAGCTTGAAGCTTATTAGTTTTAGTGTGGTTGCAGCTGTTCACTGTTTACAAATATTGATCTTTATTCAGAAATTTAATAGTAACAGTCAGTAACAGTGATAGCATTAACAAGTGCATAAAATCAATAAGCTGGAAAACAGGTGAAAATTTAAATTATACCATTTGGTCATTTACTATACATTGACTATGACAAACACAAAAAAAGTATTGTTATTTGACGTATCCACAAAATCTCAATCATGCAAACTACAATAATGTACTCAGAAAAGCATTACATATGCACATAGAATCATTACTACTGTATTTGTTAAATTTATTTTTTGTATAGTACAGTAATTAAGTATAAAACATGTTTATGGTAGTCTACTGATCAATGTCTCAGATATTTAATATTGTACATAATATTTTTATCTTGAGGAAGGTCTATCCTTGCTCCTTAGGTGCATATTGACAGCTAAGGTGTGCAAAGGTTTTGCTAAACTTTGGGAACCAAGCACAATTTGCTAATTTTCTTTAATGATGCCGATTTTAAGACATTCACTCAATTGGGGGCATGTGAGCAGAGTTCACATGACCTTTTGTACTGCCATTTTGTGTATTTTCATGCATTTGTAGGCATTTTTAAAGAGGTGTAAATGTTTGCACACAGCTCTACTGAAAGCCCCATTCCACATATTTAATTGAATTTAATATGGTGCAGAGAAAAACAATGAGTTTATGATGAAATGAGCTTTTAGCAAGCAATAAAAGACATTCTTGTGAATAGCTACCAGTTTAGTGAACAACATTGTACTTGCACTAACTACATTCCTGTGCATATTGGCACATTATGTAAGATAACATATAAGTTCCTCATTTTGAACAGTGTTATTTAGAGAAGTTAGAGAGAATACCTAGCAGTAGGCAAGTGGAAGTTATGTGATGCCCTAAGAAAGACTCTGTGCTCAACAATGTGGCTGTTGGTTGTTATTAAAAATTTGGACTTACTTGTTCAAAAGCATTATTTTTTTATAAATCATCAAAGATCATTACATGGTGTCAGAAGGGCTGAATGAGAAAGAAGAGTGGTCACTTTGATTTGCTTTTAGTGCTGGAGGCAGAAGATGGGATAGCAAGTCGAGCAGAAAGTCTGCTAACCCCCCACCCCCCACAGTGTCTACTATAGATTAAGGAGGGACGATAACTTTAATGGATGTACAGTGGCGACCAACTTTATTCTTACTTGGCTAGCTCCGCGAATTTCAGAATATCCCGGTGATGTGCGGTTTTGTGTCGTTTTCTCCCGGGGTGTATTGCGTTATTTTCGCGGCTGTGATTTAAGCATTTTATTCCCGCTGGCTGCAATACTGCAATGCCGTGTAAATACGCATGGGGGCGTTTGCGAGCTGTTGTCTTTGAAGCCGAGAAATTCATGAATTGTAATGCAGTATATACTGTATATATACAGTATATACTGTATAACATCAACCCCTATAACCCCTAACATACACATACAGTACTGTATATGCACATCAATGATACTATAGGCCGTCCCCTGGCGAGATATGTTTGCAGCAGAGAGAGAACCGCTGCTCTCTCTGCGCAAACATCGGCACATTTAAAATTATTTAAAATAAATTTTTATTCATAGTGTAGATGTGCAGGGGGTCTCCGGAGCTGAACCGCGTTGGTTTCAGGTCCGGGGACCCCCTGCTTCCCGAGATACAGCCCCCTTTATGACACCAACGGTGGTTGTTTAGGGATTGCAGGGGGGGTAGCGGGTGCACTTAACCCCTTCACGACCGTAGCGGTATTAACTGAAGGGGTTAAGTGCACCCGCAACCCCCCCGCAAGTCCTAAACTCACACCAAGGGCCAAATATCCCCTTCACCCACCACCGCTACCCACAATAAAAAAATTCACGCACAGCAGCCCCACAATTAATAAATAAATCTAAATAAATAAATAAATAAATACATGAATATAAATACATATATATGTATATATATAGGGGGAAAGGCGGGGTTGCAGACCTGCCTAAGACATGCAGATGAGCATACAGTTATATTTGCATATATATATATATATATAGGTAACAGAGCAGATGGCACACAAATACAGATGAAGACAGGTGCTTAGTCCCATATGAATGAATATAATCAAAGGCTCCTTACCAGGCAGACCAGAGAATCCAGGGAATCCAAAGTAGGCACCGCAAGGAAGAGACAGCACACTTATTAGCAAAAAGAATTGTATTAGTAAAGCAGGCACAAAACACCAACGTTTCGGTCCTAAAAACAGGACCTTTATCAAGGGTATATATATAACAACAATCCCTATACATATTTATATATATATATATGTATAGAGATTGTTGTTATATATATACCCTTGATAAAGGTCCTGTTTTTAGGACCGACATGTTGGTGTTTTGTGCCTGCTTTACTAATACAATTCTTTGTGTATTTGTGTATTTGTGTATACTGTATATATATATATATATATATATATATATATATATATATATATATATATATATATATATACATATATATATATATATATATATATATATGTATATATATATATATATACAGTATATACACACACATGTTGAACCAATATACAAATAAATGTAGAAGGGTTATCAAAACCATACTGTACTACAAATAACACTTCTCCATACAGACACACTACATTACAATGAATTTCCTTTAATAAACCTAACTGATCTTACAATCTAAATCATCAAATGCCAATGAAAAACCTCACATTCCAATCAATACATTGCATTTACATTGTATTTATGATGCATAAAATCTATGCACCATATACATTCTGCAAATGAATGTGAACAATATCATTGCAAGCTAAATACAAATACTGTACTCCAAACAAGTCAACTATTTTAACCAATCAAGTAAACAAAAATCAATATATAAGTACCAACCAGAAAACAAATTTTAAAACCAAAGCTAACCCTTACAATACCAAGGATTACATCTATCTAATTGTATAAAACATTATACTGTACATACATTGAAGCATTGCAATAAACAACATACAGTACAGTACATCCCCTGTATCTCCCTGCCTTGAGTGTAATCTGTATAAAGCCCCCTCCCCCTAATGTTTCTGTTAAATCTCCCTGCCTTGAGTGTAATCTGTTTAAAGCCCCTTCCCCCCTAATGTTTCTGTTAAATCTCCCTGCCTTGAGTGTAATCTGTATAAAGCCCCCTCCCCCTATTGTGTCTGTTAAATCTCCCTGCCTCTGTTGCTGTGAGTGCAGTTTATGTAAATGTGGGGAGGGGGGGGGGGGACCCGATGTGCATACTGTGAGGTCTAACCACCCTCACCCACTACCCACATACCGTTACCCCCCCCATCCTGGCCATGGCCCCTCTGCTTCTGCAAAACAGACACAAAAATTAAAACATCCAAAGTAATGTCCCCTAACCCTTTAATCACCATAGCGGTTATTAACAGCTACAGTCATTAAGGGGTTAACCCACCCTCACCCACCACTCGGGACGCCTACATACCCTCCCACACTAACCTCTCACCCCGTGAGGCCTAACCCCCCTCACCCACTACCCACACGGGAGGCCTACCCACATACCGTTGGGGAACCCCCCCCACCCCCAGTACCCACAATAAAAACAATAGTGACCCACAATAAACATCATTATATTTATTAAATACATTACCCACCCCCTGTGCCCCCCCCATAAATACAAGATTTATCCTTTTACAAACAGGGTTCATAACGCAGCCCCACGCGAGTCCCCAGTGGGCTGGCGGGGCACCTGACAGACCTACAGGGTACCAGCAGCCCTTTTCAAACAGGTTTTGGAGGCCTGCTGGTGGGTCCCGCCAGCACCATGGCCCCCAAGTGGTCTCCTTGGTCACCGTGGGCCACAATTGGGCCCACGGTAGGCCCAACGATGTCTGGGAGCCCCGGGTCAGACCCACAGGTGTCTGCGGGGCCTCGGGTGGTTCCCACAGGGGTCTGGGGAACTCACGGGTGCTCACTACGGGTCCGCGGTGTCCCCACAGAAGTGGGACCACACATCTTCATCCCCGCAACTACGGGTCGGCGGTGCCCCCACAGAAGTGGGACCACACAGCTTCATCCCCGCAGACTACGGGTCCGCGGTGCCCCCACAGATGTGAGGCCACCGCTTCAGCCCCGCATGTGTCACCCGTGGAACCACCAGCCTGGTACCCGTGAGATACCCGAGGAAACCACAGGTGGTCTCCAGAGGTCTCCATACATTCAATACATACACCCCCCCAACACCTACAGTACAATAATGTGCAAAATAACTATTATCCAGATATGGATAATAGATTAATTGCCCATTATTAAAAACATTAACTAGCATATTCAAATAAATAATAAAGTGCTACTGACCTCATCAAGAAGAAGTGTCCGTCGCCAGCAACATTCTTGTCTTGTCCACAAAATACATTGCCAAAACAAAGCCAATACATTGCAATTACATTCAGATATCAATTAACCCCTAAAACACCTTAGGGGGGAGGGGGCTTTAAACAGATCACAGTCAAGGAGGTGGGTTTATAACCCACTCCCCCGCCCCACATTTACATAAACTGCACTCACAGCAAAACAGGCATAGAGATTTAACAGACACAATAGGGGGAGGGGGCTTTATACAGATTACACTCAAGGCAGGGAGATTTAACAGAAACATTAGGGGGAGGGAGCTTTAAACAGATTACACTCAAGGCAGGGAGATACAGGGGATGTACTGTACTGTATGTTGTTTATTGCAATGCTTCAATGTGTGTACAGTATAATGTTTTTTACAATTAAATAGATGTAATCCTTGGTATTGAAAGGGTTAGCCTTGGTTTTAAATTTTGTTTTCTGGTTGGTACTTATACAGTGGCGGCAGCTTTTATTTGAAGTAATGCCGGCTGCATGTCAGGATCTACTCCGGCTGATGCCAGTCAAAACCGCGTGCCACCACGTTTCCCCCACGCACCCCCCCTCTACTTCACGTGCAATTTACCCCCACTTCCCGACCCAGAACCCGGCTCCTGCTCTGCCCCTCTGCTTCCCCGCACCCCCGCTTAACTTACTTTAATCTCCAGGGTTGTTGGGGAAGCCCGGGGAAGCCGGGGAAGCCGGACGCGCACGTTACTGTGACGTCACAGTGCGCCGCAACGTGCCGCGTCTCCACGCTGCGCACACGCACCCGGCCGGCGGCATTGCTTCAAATAAAAGCTGCCGCTACTGTATATTGATTTTTGTTTACTTGATTGGTTAAAATAGTTGACTTGTTTTGAGTATAGTATTTGTATTTAGCTTGCAATGCTATTGTTCACATTCATTTGCAGAATGTATATGGTGCATAGATTTTATGCATCATAAATACAATGTAAATGCAATGTATTGATTGGAATGTGAGGTTTTTCATTGGCATTTGATGATTTAGATTGTAAGATCAGTTAGGTTTATTAAAGGAAATTCATTGTAATGTAGTGTGTATGTATGGAGAAGTGTTATTTGTAGTACAGTATGATTTTGATAACCCTTCTACATTTATTTGTATATTGGTTCATCATGTGTGTGTATATACTTCCCCTTTTCTATATACTTCCCCTTTTCATATATATATATATATATATATATATATATATATATATATATATATATATATATATATTTATATATTTATATATATATATATATATATATGTATATATATATATATATATATACCCCCCCGCTACCCACAATAAAAAAAATTCACACACAGCAGCAGCACAATTAATAAATAAATCTAAATAAATAAATAAATACATGAATAGAAATATATACATTTAAAAAACATTTTTATTCATAGTGTAGATGTGCAGGGGGTCTCCGGAGCTGAACCGCTTTTGTTTTAGGTCTGGGGACCCCCTGCTTCCCGAGATATAGGCCCCTTTAGGGGGTGCCAGTATCCCTCTGCTTTGTTTACATGCCGCAGTCACGTGATCGGGACCTTTAAATGCAGAGGGATACCGGCACCTCATAAAGGGGCCTGTATCTCGGGGAGCAGGGGGTCAATGAATAAAAATGTATTTTAAATGTATTTATTTATAATCATGTATTTATTTATTTATTTAGATTTATTTATTTATTTTTTGGTCGGCTGCTGTGTGTGAATTTTTTTTATTGTGGGTAGCGGGGGTGGGTGAAGGGGGTATTAGCCCCAACGGTGGTTCTTTAGGGCTTGCGGGGGGTAGCGGGTGCACTAAACCCCTTCACGACCATAGCGGTATTAACTGCTACGGCCGTGAAGGGGTTAAGTGCACCCGCAACCCCCCCGCAAGTCCTAAACTCACACCAAGGGCCAAATACCCCCTTCACCCACCCCCGCTACCCACAATAAAGCGGGCACGGTGGGTTAACCCCTTCATTGCCTTAGCGGCTATCAGCTATGGTAATGAAGCAGCATTTCTGTATTTTTAATAATATTGTGCAGGAGCAGGGGGTCCCCTGAGTATTGATTTGTGGCTCAGGGAACCCCCATGCTCACTGTACAATATTATTAAAAATACAGTCATGCTGCTTCGTTACCATAGCACTTAGCCGCAAAGGTAAGGAATGAGTGTTTATTTATATATGTTTTTTATTCATACTGTAGATGTGCAGAGGGTCTCCGTAACTGAACCACTGTGGTTTTTGGCCCGGGGACCCCCTGCTTCCCGAGATACAGGCCCCTTTTTGGGGTGCCGGTATCCCTCTGCTTTGTTTACATGCTGCGGTCACGTGATCGGGACCTTTAAATGCAGAGGGATACCGGCACCTCATAAAGGGAGCAGTATCTCGGGAAGCAGGGGGTCCCCGGACCTGAAACCAACGCGGTTCAGCTCCGGAGACCACCTACACATCTACACTATGAATATAAATGTATATTAAATAATTTTTAATGTGCCGATGTTTGCGCAGTGAGAGCAGTGGTTCACATCTCGCCCCCGCCGGCCTATAGTATCATTAATGTGCATACAATATACAGTACTGTATGTGTACAGTACTGTATGTTAGGGGTTATAGGGGTTGTTGTTATACAGTATATATATATATATATATATATATACTGCATTACAATTCATGAATTTATGCCATCTGGCGGACACGCGAAGCATTGCAGCCTAGTAAATCCTGAACCATTATCAATTAACACATCAACCGCGCGTCAGCCAGGCATGACCCTGGCTGGGAACGCGGCATGCTCCGGGTGAACAGCGTGGCATTCCAGGAACCAGCCAGGGACAAACCAGTGATTTGTAAGAATAAAGTGTGCCTCAACAGTACAGTGCTGAAACCACCTTACATCCTGCAGCTGGAGAAATGTTGCAGAGAACTGTATTTGACAGCCATACCAGTTGAGGCGAAAAGTGATTAAATCCTCAATATTTTTACATTTTATGGGGGAGGAAGTATTAGATATGTTTGATAACTTTAAGTTTGAAAACAAATACAGGTATGCAAATGAACCTGTTGGTTTGGGCCCTCTTGCTTTGCGGGTCCCTTACCAAGTTTTATATTAAACAATATTAATAATTGCACATACAGTAGTAGTTTGATGGCATGCTTGTTGCCGTGGAGCCTGGTTGAACAGCATGTGCGTGTCATAGAATTTCTGCGCATGTGTGTCACTATGGAACCTGGTTGAAGTGCATATGCGTGTCATAGCATTTCTGCACATGCGTGTCACTGTGTAATCTGGTTGAAATTATGTGTGTCATAGCATTTCTTTTATGTTTTTTTGCCTATGTTTTTATGCCCCGGCGGGTGGCATAGTTTACCACAGTGACAATCAATGGGTTATTGCCTACTTTGTATGGTAATGTACATTTTATTTTATTGTGTATTTATATTTTTTCAACACAAATAGTTAACAGCGCTATTAGCCATGCTACTTTTTAAATACAACGTCATTTATGAGCAGTACAACCAGTGATGCTGAAGGGTTCATTTTAAGGGCACAAGGAGCAAGAAGGCACTTCCGGCAAATTTACAGAAAAGTATTGTGGAAGAACTGAGTCGCAATTTCAATATGACCGTGCTTGTTTACAAAGCAATGAAAGATACCATCAATGGCATATTTGGCTACTAATGCTTTTGCACATTTGTATGTCTGATGATGGAGGTAGAGGGGATGGAAGATGGAGGTAGAGTATTTGCTCTGGGGAGGATGGCCTTCATCCTGGCTGGGGTAAGTATAACGTTTATTTTATATATGGTGGCTGGCTGTTTTATGCACTACTGTATGTATATTTAACTTAAATGTAAAGAGTAGAAGCTTGAAGAAACCAAAAATTATTTTTAGTGAATGAAATGTACTTAAAAATTTGAGTGTCAAAAGAAGTGATTGCAGGGCTGGAGTCCAGATCCTGGGAACAGCTAGCAGGAGTTGACAGACAGGTAGGTGGTCAGAGGAAATGCAATCGTCAGCAGGAGGCAAAAGGCAACAGGCATAAGGCATCAGGCAGGTAACAATGGTCAATAACAAAGCAGCTGGAGGATAGGAGAGAAGCAAACATGGTTAAGATACAAATAGGGTCTGGAACACGGAGAGACAGAAAACAGGATATGGCAGCAAGCTAGTGTAGCCCTGGTAAGAAATGGGACTATAGCTATATCCTCCTCCTGGTATAATCCCTGGTAAGGGCAGGTTGCCAGAAGTTATCATGGGTCTCCCCCACTTCAAGCACTTGACCCTGTGTCAAAGCAAGAGACACTGGGGCGGTGCCTGCTGATATCATAAAAGAGCAGTGCACTTCCTATTTGGTGGTAGTGATAGAGTTAGTGGCAGAGTGTGTGAGTAGTGAGTTAGAGTTGGAGGAGAAGAGTGATCAGCTAATGAGTAGAGCTGATCCATCCATAGTGTAGTAAGGTGGACCAGTACCTCTCACCCTGCTTAGGGGGTGAGGGAAGAGTTAGCCCCACTTTGGATGCCATTGATCCAGAGTGGAGCCAGGGAAGGACCATCACAATGGGAGAACAGTTGGTGGATAGTGCATGATCTGTACTGTCGGCTGCTGCTGCCCTGCTGTGAATAAAGACTGCTGCTTTTAAAGAAATACAAACCTGTGTGAGACTGGAATCTCTCATCCCTGTGTGGGAACACTCTCTGCTAAGGATTCCACTCCACATTCCTGGGGCTTACTAAAGATGGAGGCACTGCACCATTGCATCAGAATGAAGGCATCCACCCCAGTAACATGTTCCTGTTATCCCCCATGTCATCGCGGGAGACTCAGGCCCTCCTGTTGCCAGCAGGTATGCACCACACAAAGACACGTAGCCAGACCCCAGTACACCTTAGGGGGGCCGATCTGCGATTGGCCCGGGGAGAGATGGTTACACTAGATTATTAGAGAAACATTCAATAATCTGTCAACCAAAAATAGATACGAGAGGTTTATAAAGTACTTTCTGTTGATCATGAGGTAATCGGTAGCTTCAAAAGGATCTCTGAGTCATTGACAAATAAAAATGTGGGGATTTTAAATGTTTTAATTTGGTTAAATATGAAAACTATCGATCACATTATGTTATCTCTAAGCAACGCAATTTATTCTCTCCTTACAGTACTGTATATAGAGATCAATTTTTTTTCCAAGTTCATGTCCCCTTATTAGTGAAGGCATTAGATCAGGGGTGCACAAATTTGGGGGCATGCTAGATTTTCAGGGGGGGGCACGGCAGTTATAGAGGTCTTGCGCTCTCCCCCAACGCATTTAAATTAAATGTCGGGAGACCGCGCAAGGCCTCTATAACACACTTACCTTCCAGCGATGCGTCGCATGGTAAACCGGCGTCAAATTATGTTATTGTTACGCCGGTACTGCCCGCAGACCAGACCCGACCCTTCTACTGAGGTGAGGAACGTATATGGGCACGCATTGCCAGGCGAGGTGACGTTTAGCTAGCAATACTTGCCGGTACCAGTGTAGAAGTGCCGTCGTCGTTGCCGTTTTAGCCAAGGTCAGGGATAGGAGAATTCCGGAAGGTCGTTGTCCAAGCAGGGGTCGAGAGCCAGAGAAAGATGTCCGCCAAGCCAAGTCGTACCTGAGAGAATGAGAGACAGAATGCCAGAGTAGTATCCAAGTGGAAAACTATGTCGAGCAATGAGTGAGAGGAAGGACAGGCATTATAAAGTGTGGCTGACCAATCAGAGGTGGAGGCAGGCCTGGAGGAATGCATGGAGCCATCCTGGATAGGTCCCTTTGATTGGCAGGCAGGTGAGGACTCTTGTTTTGGCAGGAGGTTCTATTAGTGTGCTGGGGCCGGGTTTTCACTGCAAGAGCAGTGAATAAATTATCTTCACCCGGCGCGCGCTGTTCAGGCGCGCGGCCGGGAACCATGGCGGCCGCGTGAGAGCATGCAGACCCCGCAGGAACCCGAGGACGCAGAGAACGGTGGGGAACCCCCAGAGCCGCCGGAGGTGAGTGACGCCAGCGAGGGGCGCGCGCCACGGCAGCGGGGGTAACCGCAGGTGAAGAGGAACCAGGGCACGGATGCCGCGATCCCTGAATCCTCACAGTACCCCCCCCTTCAGGATTGGCCTCAGGACGATCCTTCCATGGTTTTGATGTAAACTTCATTCGGAAGCGTTTCAGGAGTCCTGGAGCATGAATATCTTTCAGGGGTTCCCATGACCTCTCTTCGGGTCTAAAACCTCTCCTGTGGACCAAGAAGTGGACTTTACCTCTCGAAAGACGGGAATCCAGTAAACAATATTAAAGTCCCCAGCGCTAAAGTCCAAGATACCGTGATCTTCAGATAGTCTCTGATCTTAAAGATGATAGCTGGGCTCTGTTGAAAATGTTCCAGATGGGATGTGTCATGATGAACGCCAAAGTATTCAGTGGAGAGAATCTGTGCTTGTTCCCCTTCTTTCAGCTCCTCTCACGACCCCACGTGCAAGCAGCTTACTGGAGGTGGCCTCAATCCACAATGGCGTCGGGGGTGGCTCCGTTGCGGACCCCCACCGAAGAGGGAAGGAATGGGCACAATATGGTGTAGTTTGAAACACTTTTAATTGGCTAAAACATTAAAAAACACAGTAAAATACACTCACATGGTGCAATATCGATTGGTATTGCTCAAATTGCCGTCCGCAGCTTGCAAATCCTGCCCGTAGAATGCACAGAGTCCCTGCATGCAGACACGCTGGTAGACTGAGCGTGTGACGTCACCGCTGCCGGGAACTCTCCTTGTAAAAGCTACGGTTGCTGGGATGGCTCAAAAGACTAGGCTCCTCCCTACGCGTTTCGTGACACGTGGTCACTTCGTCAGGGGTCCCCTGACGTAGTGACCACGTGTCACGAAACGCGAAGGGAGGAGGAGCCTAGTCTTTTGAGCCATCCCAGCAACCGTAGCTTTTACAAGGAGAGTTCCCGGCATCGGTGACGTCACACGCTCAGTCTACCAGCGTGTCTGCATGCAGGGACTCTGTGCATTCTACGGGCAGGATTTGCAAGCTGCGGACGGCAATTTGAGCAATACCAATCGATATTGCACCATGTGAGTGTATTTTACTGTGTTTTTTAATGTTTTAGCCAATTAAAAGTGTTTCAAACTACACCATATTGTGCCCATTCCTTCCCTCTTCGGTGGGGGTCCGCAACGGAGCCACCCCCGACGCCATTGTGGATTGAGGCCACCTCCAGTAAGCTGCCTGCACGTGGGGTCGTGAGAGGAGCTGAAAGAAGGGGAACAAGCACAGATTCTCTCCACTGAATACTTTGGTGTTCATCATGACACATCCCATCTGGAACATTTTCAACAGAGCCCAGCTATCATCTTCAAGATCAGAGACTATCTGAAGATCACGGTATCTTGGACTTTAGCGCTGGGGACTTTAATATTGTTTGTGCACCTATTGTATCAGGTTTGGAATAACCTGACATTATTGTCACCTAGCTGCTTGCTCTTACAGCAATTGTTAGATTGTTTGTTGTTTTAGCACTTATTATTGTTTAGCACATTATTCATCACACCTTTAATTTAGTGTAGGTAAGCGCTTTTAGAGGGGTTATTTTCTTTGTTTTGGGAATCCAGTAAAGCCTGTATCTCGTACTCTTCGTTACCCTGTACCATCACAGGATCTGGTTTAGAAGTGTGGTCCGGAAAGAGGCTGCTGGAGATGAATGGCTTGAGAAGCGAGATGTGAAAGACATTCAGAATTCTCATGCTTTGAGGAAGTTGGAGTCGGAAGGAAACCGGATTTACCTGCTCCAAGATGGAAAAGGGACCCAGAAACTTAGGAGCCAATTTGAGGGAAGGAGTTTTGAGATGGATGTTCTTGGATGATAGCCAAACCTTGTCCCCGGGCTTGTAGTTGGGTGCCGGACGACGGTGATGATCAGCCTGGGTTTTAGATGTCAAGGATGCTTTTTGTAATGCAGATTGGATTCTGGACCAGGAGTCTTGTAGGAGAGCAATATGCTCGTCCATGGCTAGTACTCCAGAGGAGTCTTTAGAAATAGGTAGGCGAGCCGGATGGAATCCGTAGTTGAGAAAGAAGGGGGTCTCATGGGTAGACTCATTCCTGGAAGAATTAAAGGCGTACTCAGCCCAGGTAAGTAATTCTGCCCAGTCATCCTGAGAATTAGAGACGAAGCACCTTAAGTATTTCTCGAGGGATTGATTAACCCTCTCGGTCTGTCCGTTGGATTGAGGGTGATATCTAGAAGAAAAGGAAGATGAGATACCCAGTCTCTTGGTGAAATTCCTCCAGAATTTGGAGACGAACTGGGAGCCCCAATCAGACACGATGGATGTGGGAATCCCATGGATACGGAAAATTTCTTTGGAGAAAATGTCAGCTAGGGCGGGTGAGGAGGGTAAACCTTTGAGAGGGATAAAATGTGCCATCTTGGAAAACCGGTCCACTACCACAAGAATGGTGTTCATGCCATTCGACCTAGGCAACTCCACAATAAAATCCATCGATATGTGGGACCAGGGACGCTCCGGAATAGGTAAGGATAAGAGAAGACCCTGAGGTTTCTGACGAGGAATCTTGTTACGCGCACATACAAAGGGCCGTGTAAATTCAAGAATGGTTTTAACCATATTAAGCCACCAGAAAGTGCGACGGATGAGATCCAACGTCTTCTTGAATCCTGGATGCCCTGCTGAATGGACGGCATGTCCCCAGTCCAGTATTTCAGGAACGAATTTGGGTTCTACGTACAAAGAGTCTTTTGGAACCTCAAGACCGGTCGGAAGATTCTTTTGTGACTTGATACTGCACCGACACACTTTATTCGAGCAAATACCCGGTATGTACCTGGCAGATAGCTGGAATAAGCCACTACTAACCTCTGACAAGCCCCGTTGCATTTGCCTTCCCAGCCTGGGTTCATGCCTGGCTGATGGGCGGCTGATCTGTTAAATGATAATGATTAGGATTTAATAGGCTGCAATGCTTCGCGTGTCTACCAGATGGCATAAATTCATGAATTGTAATGCAGTTTATATATATATACTGTGCAGTATTGCAGCCAGCGGGAATAAAATGCTTCAATCCCTGCTTGGAAAATAACTCAATGTACTCGGGCAGAAAACAGTCACAAACCTCAATACACCCGGGTATACCCGAATTCGTGGGACTAGCCAAGCTCGAATAAAGTGTGTCGCCAGTGTAATCTTCTCAAGATTCTTGAACGCTAACGCTGCTAAGATTCTTTGTTTAGGAAGGATGGACTCGGTTGTCTTTTCCGATCTCTCTTCAGAAGAGTATTGCCTGGAGAGGGCATCCGCCTTGACGTTCTTAGTACCGGGAATATACTGCTGCGACCAACTTTATTCTAGCAAATACACGGTTTGTCCCTGGCTGGTTCCTGGAATGTGACACTTTTCACCCGGAACATGCCGCATTGCGTTTGCTTTCCCAGCCAGGGGTTATGCCCGGCTGATGCGCGGCTGATGTGTTAATTTATAAAGGTTCAGGATTTAAAAGGCTGCAATGCTTAGCGTGTCCGCCAGATGGCATAAAATCATGAATTGTAATGCAGCATATATATATATACAGTATATATATATATATATATATATATATACTGTATAACAACAATCCCTATAACCCCTAACATACAGTACTGTATATGCACATCACTGATACTATGGGCCGGCGGGGTCGAGAGGTGTTTGCAGCAGAGAGAGATCCGCTGCTCTTTCTGCGCAAACATTGGCACATTAAAAATTATTTAAAATACATTTTTATTCCTAGTGTACATGTGCAGGGGGTCTCGGGAGCTGAACCGCGTTGGTTTCAGGTCCGGGGACCCCCTGCTCCCCGAGATACAGCCCCCTTTATGAGGTGCTGGTATCCCTCTGCGTTTAAAGGTCCCGATCACGTGACCGTGGCCTGTAAACAAAGCAGAGGGATACCGGCACCCCCTAAAGGGGCCTGTATCTCGGGGAGCAGGGGGTCCCCGGACCTGAAACCAAAACGTTTCTGCTCCGGAGACCCTCTGTACATGTACAGTATAAATAAAACACATATACAAATAAACACTCGTTCCTTACCTTAGCGACTATGTGCTATGGTAACGAAGCATTATTTCTGTATTTTAATAATATTGTACAGTGAGCAGGGGGTTCCCTGAGCCAGAAATTAATGCTCAGGGACCCCCTGCTCCTGCACAGTATTATTAAAAATACAGAAATGCTGCATCATTACCTTAGCGTATAGCCGCTAAGGCAATGAAGGGGTTAACCCACAGTGCCTGCTTTATTGTGGGTAGCGGGGGTGGGTGAAGGGGGTATTTGGCCCTTGGTGTGAGTTTAGGACTTGCGGGGGGTTTGCGGGTGCACTTAACCCCTTCACGACTGTAGCAGTTAATACCGCTACGGTCATGAAGGGGTTAACCCCTCCCGCAACCTCCCGCAAGCCCTAAACAGCCACCATTGGGGCTAATACCCCCTTCACCCACCCCCACTACCCACAATAAAAAAAACTCACACTCAGCAGCCGCCCAAAAAATAAATAAATAAATCTAAATAAATAAATAAATCAATATAAATAAATACATTTAAAATACATTTTTATTTATAGTGTAGATGTGCAGGGGGTCTCCGGAGCTGAACCACGTTGGTTTCAGGTCAGGGGACCCCCTGCTCCCCGAGATACAGCCCCCTTTATGAGGTGCCGGTATCCCTCTGCATTTTAAGGTCCCGATCACGTGACCGCGGCCTGTAAAGCAAGCAGAGGGATACCGGCACCCCCAAAAGGGGCCTGTATCTCGGGGAGCAGGGGGTCCCCGGACCTGAAACCAAAACGTTTCTGCTCCGGAGACCCTCTGCACATGTACAGTATGAGTAAAAAACATATTTAAATAAACACTCGTTCCTTACCTGAGCGGCTATGTGCTACGGTAACGAAGCAGCATTTCTGTATTTTAATAATATTGTACAGTGAGCAGGGGGTAACCTGAGCCAGAAATTAATGCTCAGGGGACCCTCTGCTCCTGCACAATATTATTAAAAATACAGAAATGCTGCTTCATTACCTTAGCGTATAGCCGCTAAGGCAATGAAGGGGTTAACCCACCGTGCCCGCTTTATTGTGGGTAGCGGGGGTGGGTGAGGGGGGTATTTGGCCCTTGGTGTGAGTTTAGGACTTGCTGGTGCACTTAACCCCTTCACGACCGTAGCAGTTAATACCGCTACGGTCATGACGGGGTTAACCCCTCCCGCTACCCCCCGCAAGCCCTAAACAGCCACCGTTGGGGCTAATACCACCTTCACCCACCCCCACTACCCACAATAAAAAAAACTCACACACAGCAGCCGCCCAAAAAATAAATAAAGAAATCTAAATAAATAAATAAATAAATCAATATAAATAAATACATTTAAAATACATTTTTATTTATAGTGTAGATGTGCAGGGGGTCTCACGAGCTGAACCTCATTGGTTTCAGGTTCGGGGACCCCCTGCTCCCCGAGATACAGCCCCCTTTATGAAGTGCCGGTATCCCTCTGCGTTTTAAGGTCCCGATCACGTGACCGCGGCCTGTAAAGCAAGCAGAGGGATACCGGCACCCCCAAAAGGGGCCTGTATCTCGGGGAGCAGGGGGTCCCCGGACCTGAAACCAACGCTGTTCAGCTCCGGAGACCCTCTGCACATCTACAATGTGAATAAAAAACATATATAAATAAAAACTCATTCCTTACCTTAGCGGCTATGTGCTATGGTAATGAAGCAGCATTTCTGTATTTTAATAATATTGTACAGTGAGCAGGGGGTTCCCTGAGCCAGAAATTAATGCTCAGGGACACCCTGCTCCTGCACAATATTATTAAAACTACAGAAATGCTGCTTCATTACCTTAGCTGATAGCCGCTAAGGCAATGAAGGCAGAATAGCATGTTTATTGGGGACATTTGATTTGCCCCCAATAAACATTGCAATAAACAACATACAGTACACCCCCTGTGTATTTAAAATACATAAACAATAAATACATTACATACATATTTTTATTGTGTGTTTTAACCCTGCCTGCCTTCACTGTAATCTATGTAAAAAACCCTCCCCCTATTGTGTGTTTTAAACCTCCCTGCCTTCACTGTAATCTATGTAAAAACCCCTCCCCCTATTGCGTCTGCTAAGCTTCCCTGCTTTGACTAATCTGTGTAAGCCCCCCTCCCCCTATTGTTTCAGTTAAATCTGCCTGGCCTGTGTTTCTGTGAGTGCAGTGTACTGTATGTAAATGTGGGGAGGGGGATCCTGTGTAAATAACCACACCCACACCCACTACCCACTACCCATGGCCCCTCCGCTGCTTGCTGCAAAACAGAGACAAAAATTAAAACATACAAAGTAATGTCCCCTAACCCCTTAATCACCATAGCGGTTATTAACCTCTACAGTCATTAAGGGGTTAACCCACCCTCACCCACCACTCGGGATGCCTACATTCCCTCCCACACTAACACCCCTACGCGTGAGGCCTAACCACCCACCCACTACCCACAAGGGAGGCCTAACCACATACCGTTGGGGAACCCCCCCCCCTCCCCACCCCCAGTACCCACAATAAAAACAACAGTGACCCACAATAAACATCATTATATTTATTAAATACATTACCCACCCCCTGTGCCCCCCCATAAATACATGATTTATTATTTTACAAACAGGGTTCATAACGCAGCCCCACGCGAGTCCCCGGTGGGCTGGCGGGGCATCTGGACAGACCTACAGGGTACCTGCAGCCCTTTTCAAACTGGTTCTGGATGCCTGCTGGTGGATCCCGCCAGCACCATGGCCCCCAGGTGGTCTCCTTGGTCACCGTGGGCCACAATTGGGTCCCCACGGTAGGCCCAAGGATGTCTGGGAGCCCCGGGTCAGACCCACAGGTGTCTGTGGGGCCTCGGGTGGTTCCCACGGGGGTCTGGGGAACTCATGCTGCTATGCTTTATTGTGTTTTTAAAGTATTTTAAAATTAGATAGATGTAATCGTTGGTATTGTATTGAGTGTTGCCTTGGTTTTAAAGGTTGTATTCTGGTCGGTACTGTATTTTTTTCACAGGCTAAATTGTTCCTCTCCAGGCGTGAATTAGTTAATTTTTTCATTGTTCGGGATGGAGTGTGAATTGTTTAGGGATGTAAATAATGATTGCTAATTGATTTTTGTTCACTTGGTTGATTCATTTCCAGAATGTATATGGTGCATAGATTTTATGCATCATTTATATTGGAATGTGAGGTGTTTCATTGACTTTTCATTGGATATATATACAGTATATATACTGCATTACATTTCATTATAGGGAACGGCTTCAAAGACAACAGCTCGCAAACGCCCCCATGCGTTTTTACACGGCATTGCAGTATTGCCGCCAGCGAGAATAAAATGTTTAATCACAGCCGCGAAAATAATGCAATACACTCCGGCCGAAAACCGTACAAAACCTAAGATCACCGGGATATTCCGAAATTCGCGAGACTAGCCGAGTTAGAATAAAGTTGGTCGCCTCTGTATGAGAGAATAAAATTAAATCTGGAGAAAAATAACGACCAGCGGGCTTGGCGATGACCTAAACGACTGGCATTCTCAATATACAATAAGTTTTTATGGTCCGTGAGAATAGTAAATGGCTCTTTAGACCCCTCCAGAAGATGCCTCCATTCTTGAAGAGCCAACTTGATGGCCAAAAGTTCCCTGTTGCCCACGTCATAATTTCTTTCTGCAGAAGAAAACTTTTTGGAGAAAAACCCGCAAGGATGAAGTTTATCCTGGGAAGAAAATTTCTGAGACAGAACCGGACCAGCCCCACAGTCCGAAGCGTCAACCTCTAGGGTGAATGGGAAATTAGTGTTCGGGTGTCGAAGGATGGGAGCAGAGACAAAAGCTTGTTTCAGGGTTTCGAATGCCGTGACTGCCTCTGGAGACCAAGTTGAAGGATCTGCACCTTTTTGGGTCAGTGCCGTGATAGGAGCGACAATGGTAGAAAAGTTACGGATAAACTTCCGGTAATAGTTGGAAAAACCTAAAAATTGTTGAATAGATTTGAGGGAATTGGGTTGCGGCCAATCCACGACGGCTTTCAGTTTCTCTGGGTCCATGGCCAAGCCTCTGTTGGAGATGATGTATCTGAGAAAGGAAGTGGTAGACTGGTGAAAAAGGCATTTCTCCATTTTAGCAAACAACCGGTTCTCTCGGAGGAGTGAAAGCACAAACTTCGTGTGGATGATATGGTCCTGTAATTTTTGAGAAAAAATAAGGATGTCATCCAAGTAGACAATGACAAAGCGATTGAGAACGTCCCGAAAAATGTAATTTGAAGAAGTCCTGAAAAACTACTGGTGCATTGCACAAACCGAAGGGCATCACTAGGTATTCATAGTGTCCACTACGGGTGGGCAGTCTTCCATTCATCGCCCTCACGGATGAGGATGAGGTTGTATGCCCCACGAAGGTCGAGTTTAGTAAAGAGGTTGGCCCCCTGAAGTCTATCAAGGAGTTCGGAGATGAGTGGAAGTGGATAACGATTCTTCACCGTAATATGGTTCAAACCCCGGTAATCAATACATGGTCTGAGAGTACCATCCTTCTTCTTGACAAAGAAGAATCCGGCCCCCGCAGGGGAGATGGAATGACGTATAAAGCCCCGCTTAAGATTCTCACGAATATATTCGTCCATGTCTTCCGTCTCGGGACACAAGAGAGGGTGGGTAAGATTTGGCCTTTGGCAAGGTATATCCAGGTACCATGTCAATCGGACAATCGTAGGAACGATGAGGGGGTAGGAGATCAGACTGTCTCTTGCTAAAAACATCCAAAAATTCTGCGTACGGAGAAGGTAACTCCCTCAGAGAATTGGATGTGTTAGCTAATAGAAAGGATGGTCGCTCGGCAGGTTAGGAAGATTCCTCTGACCTTGACCTCCAGTCAATAGGATTAGGGGATACCCAATCGATGAGCGGATTGTGCTTCTATAACCAGGGCAAGCCGAGCGTGATCGGTGTTCCCGGGGCATGAATCACGTCAAAGCCCAGAGTCTCTTTGTGGGAATGAGTAGAAAGGGTGATAGGTCCGGTCTCCAAGGAGATATAAGCCGTAGTGAGAGGCCGATTATCAATCCCGACCAAGGGAACGGGGGAGTTCTTCTTGGATAGTGGAATCTGATTTTGTTCAGAAAAGGTCTGATCCATGAAGTTCCCTCCTGTGCCGGAATCAATAAATGCTGCTGTGGAGGTGCGGAAGGTCGGACCAGAAAGGGAGACGGGAATGGTCAATCTTTTAGGAAGTTCCCTTCTGGATGAGGGACAAGGAGATTTAGCACCCAGGGAGCGCCCCTTCGTACACACTGGGTTTGGTCATTTCCCGGAGATGGTGGATTGTTACGAGTGCGCTGCTCAGAAGATCCGCAATGATGGCACGACTCTTCGGTACAGCGAAGTTGTCATAACGGTGCCCGAGGTTGCTGGACTCCGAGTTGCATCGGCTCTGGGGCCTCCAGCGCAGGCAGAGGGGAGAAGACGGGTCTTGGGGTAGAAGACAACCTGGAGAAGGAGGCACGGAAAGGCGTAGACCGGGGTTGCTGACGCTGAGCGCTGCGTACCTGAAGACGCTGGTCCTGTTACGCCAGTGCTGCCCCCAGACCAGACCCGTTCCTTTAACTGAGGTGAGGAACGTATAGAAGCACGCACCCGCAGCAAAGGGAGCGTGTCCGGAGTGTGGTGATTTTGGCGTTGCCAGGCCAGGTGTATTTAGCTAGCAATACTTTCCGGAACCGGTGTAGAAATGCCGTTGTCATTGCCGTTAGCCAAAGTCTGGGATTGGAGAATTCCGGAAGGTCGTTTGTCCAAGCAGGGGTCTAGAGCCAGAGAGAGATGTCCGCCAAGCCAAGTCGTAACCTGAGAGAATAAGAGAGAAAACGCCAGAGTAGTAATCCAAGTGAAAACTATGTCGAGCAATGAGTAAGAGGAAGAACTGGCATTATAAAGTGTGACTGGCCAATCAGAGGTGGGGGCAGGCCTGGAGGACTGCGTGGAGCTATCCTGGATAGGTCCCCTTGATTGGCAGGCAGGTGAGGACTCTTGTCTTGGTAGGAGGTCCTCTTAGTGTGCTGGGGGCGGCTCTTCACTGCAGGAGCAGTGAATAAATTAACCTCACCCGGCGCGCGCTGTTCAGGCGCGCGGCTGGGGAACATGGCGGCCGCATGCGGGACTGCAGACCCCGCGGGCATCCGAGGACGCAGAGCACGGCGGGGAACCCCCAGGACCGCCGAAGGTGAGTGACGCCAGCGAGAGGCGCGCGCCATGGTAGCGGGAGAAACCGCAGGAGAAGGAGGACCAGGGCGCGGATGCCGCGATCCCTGAATCCTCACAGTACCCCCCCCTTCAGAATCGGCCTCAGGACGATCCCTCCATGGTTTTGATGGAAACTTCTTTCGAAAGCGTTTGAGGAGTCCTGGCGCATGAATATCTTTCAGGGGTACCCATGACCTCTCTTTGGGTCCAAAACCTCTCCAGTGGACCAAGAAGTGGACTTTACCTCTTGAAAGACGGGAATCCAGTAGAGCCTGTATTTCATACTCTTCGTTACCCTGTACCATCACAGGATCTGGTTTAGAAGTGTGATCCGGAAAGAGGCTACTGGAGATAAAAGGTTTGAAAAGTGAGGTGTGAAAGACATTCGGAATTCTCATGCTTTGAGGAAGTTGGAGTCGAAAAGAAACTGGATTAACCTGCTCCAAAATGGAAAAGGGACCCAGGAACCTAGGAGCCAATTTGAGGGAAGGCGTTTTGAGACGGATGTTCTTGGATGATAGCCAAACCTTGTCCCCGGGTTTGTATTCAGGTGCCAGACGACGGTGACGATCAGCCTGATTTTTAGATGTCAAGGATGCCTTTTGTAATGCAGATTGTATTCTGGACCAAGAGTCTTGTAGGAGAGCAATATGTTCGTCCACGGCTGGTACCCCAGAGGATTCTTTAGTCATGCGTAGGCGAGCCGGATGGAATCCGTAGTTGATAAAGAAGGGGTCTCGTGAGTGGACTCATTCCTGGAAGAATTGAATGCGTACTCAGCCCAGGTAAGTAATTCTGCCCAGTCATCCTGAGAATTAGAGACGAAGCATCTTAAGTATTTCTCGAGGGATTGATTAACCCTCTCGGTCTGTCCGTTGGATTGAGGGTGATATCCAGAAGAAAAGGAAGACGAGATACCTAGTCTCTTGGTGAAATTTCTCCAGAACTTGGAGACGAACTGGGAACCCCGATCGGACACGATGGATGTGGGAATCCCATGGATCCGGAAAATCTCTTTGGCAAAAATATCCGCAAGGGCGGGTGAGGAGGGTAATCCTTTGAGACGGATAAAGTGTGCCATCTTGGAAAACCGATCCACTACCACAAGAATGGTATTCATGCCATTCGACCTAGGCAACTCCACAATAAAATCCATCGAAATGTGGGACCAGGGACGCTCCGGAATAGGTAAAGGTAAGAGAAGACCCTGAGGTTTCTGACGAGGAATCTTATTACGCGCACATACCGGACAGGACCGTGTAAATTCCAGAATGGTTTTAGCCATATTGGGCCACCAAAAGGTACGACGGATGAGGTCCAAGGTTTTCTTGAATCCAGGATGCCCTGCCGAACGGACGGCGTGTCCCCAGTCCAGTATTTCAAGGATAAATTTGGGTTCCACATACAAAGATTCTTTAGGAACCACAAGACCGGACGGGAGGTTCTCTTGAGACTTGATGATCCTCTCAAGATTCTTGAATGCCACAGCTGCTAAGATTCTTTGTTTAGGGAGGATGGACTCAGTGGTTTTCTCTGATCTCTCTTCAGAAGAGTATTGCCGGGAGAGAGCATCCGCCTTGACGTTCTTAGTGCCGGGAATGTATGAGAGAACAAAATTGAATCTAGAGAAAAATAACGACCAGCGAGCTTGGCGAGGACCTAAGCGACGGGCATTCTCAATGTATAATAAGTTCTTATGGTCCGTAAGGATGGTGAATGGCTCTTTTGACCCCTCCAGAAGATGTCTCCATTCTTGAAGAGCCATCTTGACGGCCAAAAGTTCCCTATTGCCCACGTCATAATTCCTCTCTGCCGATGAAAATCTTTTGGAGAAGAACCCGCAAGGATGAAGTTTATCCTGGGAAGAAAATTTCTGCGACAGAACCGCCCCAGCCCCACAGTCCGAAGCGTCAACCTCTAAGGTGAAGGGGAAATTCGTGTTAGGGTGTCGAAGGATGGGAGCAGAGACAAAAGTTTGTTTCAGTGTCTCGAATGCCGTGACAGCTTCTGGAGACCAAGATGAAGGGTCTGCACCTTTTTTGGTCAGTGCCGTGATAGGAGCGACAATGGTAGAAAAGTTGCGGATAAACTTCCGGTAATAATTAGAAAAACCCAAAAACCGTTGAACAGATTTGAGGGAATTGGGTTGTGGCCAATCCACGACGGCCTTTAGCTTCTCTGGGTCCATGGCCAAACCTTTGTTGGAGATGATGTATCCGAGAAAAGAAGTGGTAGACTGATGAAAAATGCATTTCTCCATTTTAGCAAACAACCGGTTCTCGCGGAGGCGTGAAAGCACAAACTTCGTATGGATGATATGATCCTGTAAGTTTTGGGAAAAAATAAGGATGTCATCCAGGTATACAATGACAAATATATTAAGAACGTCTCGAAAGATGTCATTGATGAAGTCCTGAAAAACTGCCGGTGCGTTGCATAACCCGAAGGGCATCACTAGATATTCGTAGTGTCCGCTACGAGTGTTGAAGGCAGTCTTCCATTCATCGCCCTCCCGGATGCGGATGAGGTTGTATGCCCCACGGAGATCCAGTTTAGTAAAGAGATTGGCCCCCTGAAGTCTATCAAAGAGTTCGGAGATGAGTGGGAGTGGATAACGATTCTTCACCGTGATATGGTTCAGACCCCGGTAATCAATACATGGTCTGAGAGTACCATCTTTCTTTTTGACAAAGAAGAATCCAGCCCCCGCAGGAGAATTGGAATGACGTATGAAGCCCCGCTTAAGATTCTCACGAATATATTCGTCCATAGCTTTGGTCTCGGGCAACGAGAGAGGATAAGATTTGGCTTTAGGCAAGGTATAACCAGGTACCAGATCAATCGGACAATCGTAGGAACGATGAGGAGGTAGAAGTTCAGACTGAGCCTTGCTGAAAACGTCCAAGAATTCGGCGTATGGAGAAGGTAACTCCCTCCGAGAACTTGATGTGTTGGCTAATAGAAAGGATGGTTGCTTGATAGAGGAAAAAGGTTTCTCTGACCTTGACCTCCAGTTAATAGGGTTAGGAGAAACCCAATCGATGAGTGGATTATGCTTCTGTAACCAGGGCAAGCCAAGCGTGATAGGTGTTCCTGGGGCATGAATAACATCAAAACCCAGAGTCTCTTTGTGAGAATGAATAGAAAGGGTGAGAGGTCGATTATCAATCCCGACCAAGGCAACGGGAGAGTCCTTCCTGGAAAGCGGAATTTGATTTTGCTCAGAAAAGGTTTGATCTATGAAATTCCCTCCTGCGCCGGAATCTATAAATGCAGCAGTGGAGGTGCGGAAAGTCGGTCCTGAAAGGGAGACGGGAATAGTCAATCTTTTGGGAAGTTCCCTTCTGGGAGGGGGACAAGGAGATTCAGTACCCAGAGAGCGCCCCTTCGTACTCACTGGGCTTAGTCGTTTCCCGGAGATGGAGGATGGTTACGGGTACGCTGCTCAGAAGCTCCGCAATGATGGCACGATTCCCCAGTAGAGCGAAGTTGTCGTGACGGTACCCGAGGTTGCTGAACTCCAAGTTGCATCGGCTCTGGAGCCTCCAGCGCCGGTAACGGGGATACGACGGGTCCCTGGTTAGTAGAGAACCTGGAAAAGGAAGCACGGAAAGGCGTAGCCCGGGGAAGCTGACGCTGAGCGCGGCGTACCTGAAGGCGCTGATCCATACGAGTAGCCAGGGTGATGAGATCCTCCAGTAACTCTGGCCTGGTGTGGGAAGCAAGTTCATCCTTCAGAGACTCCGATAGACCTTTCCAGAAGACGGCGACTAAAGCCTCCTGACCCCAATGAGTCTCAGCTGCTACAGTTCTGAATTCCAAGGCGTATTGACCCACAGGCCGACGTCCCTGTGTAAGCTCTAGCAGGGTATCAGAAGCAGTCTCTTGACGTGCGGGGATATCAAAAACCTGTAGAAAGTCCCGTCTGAAGGCCGCGTAATCGTGGGTAATATCAGGGCTTAGTTCCCAGATCGGAGAGGCCCATGCCAGTGCATTACCTGTGAGCAGACTATATGCGTAGGCTACCTTTTTCCGGCCAGTAGCATACAACTGGGGAGCCATCTCGAACTGGATCTCGCACTGGTTGAGAAAGCCACGACAGGTGTGTGGATCCCCTGCGTAGGGCCTTGGAGCCGGAATCTTCGGAACTGAAAATGAAGTGGAAGATAAGTCAGGCTGCGCCGCAGGCGGAGCCTGTAAAGGGCGGTCCGATACCTGTTGGGAGAGGAGAGCCACTTGATCCGTTAAGGCCTGTATTTGTTGGTACATGGCCGTCATCATAGAGTCCACAGTCTGTGTCTTGTGGGCTCGACATAATGTTACGCCGGTGCTGCCCGCAGACCAGACCCGTTCCTTTCACTGAGGTGAGGAACATATAGAAGCACGCACCCGCAGCAAAGGGAGCGTGTCCGGAGTGTGGTGATTTTGGCGTTGCCAGGCCAGGTGTATTTAGCTAGCAATACTTGCCGGTACCGGTGTAGAAATGCCGTTGTCGTTGCCGTTAGCCAAAGTCTGGGATTGGAGAATTCCGGAAGGTCGTTTGTCCAAGCAGGGGTCTAGAGCCAGAGAGAGACGTCCGCCAAGCCAAGTCGTAACCTGAGAGAATAAGAGAGAAAACGCCAGAGTAGTAATCCAAGTGAAAACTATGTCGAGCAATGAGTAAGAGGAAGAACTGGCATTATAAAGTGTGACTGGCCAATCAGAGGTGGGGGCAGGCCTGGAGGACTGCGTGGAGCTATCCTGGATAGGTCCCCTTGATTGGCAGGCAGGTGAGGACTCTTGTCTTGGTAGGAGGTCCTCTTAGTGTGCTGGGGGCGGGTTTTCACTGCAGGAGCAGTGAATAAATTAACCTCACCTGGCGCGCGCTGTTCAGGCGCGCGGCTGGGGAACATGGCGGCCGCATGCGGGACTGCAGACCCCGCGGGCATCCGAGGACGCAGAGCACGGCGGGGAACCCCCAGGACCACCGAAGGTGAGTGACGCCAGCGAGAGGCGCGTGCCACGGTAGCGGGAGTAACCGCAGGAGAAGGAGGACCAGGGCGCGGATGCCGCGATCCCTGAATCCTCACAGGTCCATATGAATGACCAGGGTGATGAGGTCCTCCAGCAGTCCTGGCCTGGGTTGAGAAGCAAGTTCATCCTTCAGGGA